>NW_020956265.1:8539-164337 GCF_003031625.1 Empidonax traillii | reverse complement strand
CTTCCTTTTCCACTTCGAAAATCAAGCTTGATGTAACAAGGAGTTCGCAGCATTCATTAAAATTATGGAAAGATGAGTTTTCAGTAAGAAAGACAACTAAAACAGTTGAAGACCTGCCTCAGAAGAAGGATCAGAGTGGGTTTGTCACCTTGGGCTGTGTGTCCTGTGACCCACCAGGAGCACACACGCTGTTGCCATCACAGCTGCAAAGACAATAAAGTGCAAATCCCAAAGTTCTTCACTTCAGCCTCCTTATTTTTCATGTGAGCTGCAGATTGCCTCGTTTCCCACATCCCTTCAAACTCACAGAAGGAAAAGTACCAAAAATATAAACAGTGAAAAGCAGTGCATGTGCTCTTAGTACAAAGAGACTATTTAAGCCCTGAAAAATCCCATACATGAAAAGAGCCCTTTTTTGCTTGGCACAGTGCAAACGAAAGCTGGATTTCTGAGAACTATCACACAGGCTAGGAAAGGAACATTTGCATAGTGCTTGCTCCCTCAGTCCTGTATGCAGTATGTTATTTCTGGACTGCATATTCTGTGAGTAGGCTCAGGATACAGTGACAATTTATCTTTCCTTTTCTATGAAATCCACGAGCTGATCTCAAGGATTGAATGGAAAGAAAAACTCAACATCACTTGCAAAATAAAAACCCACTTCTAAATCAACTGGTTCGGACGAAGCCAGAAAACCACCCTGAATACCCATCAGGGCAAATCACCTGGAAGCCACAAATAACAGCTTTCCTACGTTCCAAAGAATGTTCCAAAACCAGTTCAACTTTCAATAACGCAACGTAAGTGGAACTACTTACAAAACAATTAAAGTCGGGCTGGTATATACAAGTAGTGGATGTTTCCTGCTGCTCTTCGTAGCTCAGTAATAAATCAAGCCACTTACACAGGTCAGGCAAAACAATTCAGTAGACCCCATAGAAATGCTGCAAAGATTTGATAGATAGATAGATAGATAGATAGATAGATAGATAGATAGATAGATAGATAGATAGATAGATAGATAGATAGATAGATAGATAGAACACAGCCATGCTTGAGACCTCAACTTAGAGACGGGTAACAGTTCAAACACAGACATGTCAAAAAACTTCCTATTTACAATTTTAAAAAAATTTTAAAAGTTTTCAAGTAGTTTTTCAGACTAAACACAACCACGTGATGGATAATATGAAGATGCTACGTCCAGAGAAATAAATTTTAAGCATGCTTAGCTTTTTGTTACTCAGCAAAGAATGAATCCACAGACACTCACAGGCACCTGCTCGGGTTGCAAGCAAAGGAACAAGCAAAGGGGAACAGACTTAAAAAAAAGAAAAACATTCCTTAAAGCTTTGGGAAGAAGGAAAAACAAAAAGCTCTATGCTCAGCACAGTGTTGCGAGTTTTCCCATCATTTTGTGGCTTTGGGTTTTGCTTGATCTCCAACGGCTACTTTTCATCTACCTGGAGCATTGGCGTCTCTTTTCCACGTGAATTCCCTGGTGCCAAGCCACAGGCTCCTCTTCAGAGGGATGTTCATGGTGACTCTCTCCTGTTACCAACTGCTCATCTCAATTAACCTCCTGCAGTGGGAACTCCCAATCCAACTTGGGGCCAAAACCGACCAAAGGGTTCAAAAGTTATTTGGAAGGGGAGGAGGGGGGGGTGGTGAGGGAGACACACGCAGACAAATTGCAGGAAGTTTCATTTTTCTCACGGAAACCAACCTAGAAATCAATTCTCTCCTTTTGTGTAACTCCCTCTGAGGCAATCATGCCAAGTGGGAGCAGCAGCTGCCCTGCCTTCCCCCTGTACTCATTCACTGGGCCACCAGCAGTACCAGGGATGGAAAGGGATCCAGACCCCGCTGACCTGTGGACTTTAAAATATCCTCAACAAAAAGAAATCTAACCAGTTCAGTCTAAGTCATAGTCTCTAAATAAGAATAATTAGGAAAAGCAGAAAGGGGGCTTCTTGCAGACACATCAGTTGCACTTGAAAGGTTACCAACATTTCGCAATCGTTTTGTTACAGTAATTCAGATTAGTATAAAGATGTTCAACCAGAGACGGTTCAGAAACTTCACAAGTGCAACACAGCAAATCACACAATAAAATACAACATTATATAACAGATTAGGTTTGATACTGGGCAACAATTACTCTGGCTTTGCTTTGGGGTTTTCTTTTTAAGAAAAATTTCTATTGGTTTAAGGCTCTAAGATAAAAAGATGACAATTAAAATAACAGAGATCATAACAGATGAAAGTACCCAGACAGCAGATGCTAAAGAGAACTCTTACAGAGGAAATTTATAAGACTTTAATAAATCTGCAGGAAATAACTCTCAGTTCCATAGTCCTCCAACTGATAGCCACAGGAATAAAAATTAAAATAAGCAAGAATCTTCAAAAAAAAAAAAAAAAAAAAAAAGAATTGAAGATTTACAGAGAGACCCTTTACTGGGGTCTCCAAAGGAAGATATGGATAGCACCTGGAAACTGTTGGGTTCTGGTTTAATTTCCACACATAAGCAGGCTCTGGACATCATGTCTCTGCAGTTTGCACTGGCAAAGCCCTGGCAGGAATGGTGAACTTCTCTTGTTTTCCAAGCACGAACACTTTTCCCATGCACAAGTACTTGCTGATCAAACAAAATGTAAGAGACGTGAAGGGTTCACAGTTACTTGGTCCTTGATATCCATCTTGAGATGTGGAACAAGCCATTGTGCTCTGTTTAATGTGCTAAAGATGCATCACAAGAAAACAGACCTGAGCTGTACAAGTAGGCTGCTTTCATTAAGGAATCTAAACCATGTGGTTGTTTTTGACATGATTTTTTAAACAGATTCAAGAGTTACTGAGCAACCACATCCAGACTAATGCAAATGAGGCTCTGATCTAAATTAAATTTAAAATGTGAACAGCTTGACAGAACTCAGAAAACTAAAACTTTTAATGAGTCATTTGTTACAACTTATTTCTCCACAGGAAAAAAAAAAAATCTGTCCACTTAACAATAGGGATTAGGTCAATTTTCCCAGCATTTTACTGAAGTAATCACTTTAATTGTCATTTTCTTTAAAGTTTCATAACAACTGTAGGCTCAGATCTATAGAATTCAGTAAGAATGAAATCAGCAGGGTTCCTTGGAAATGATCTCGGAATCTTTAGGTGTTGTCATTTCTCAAGAAATTAGAAGAATAAGGAACTCCCTAGCAAACATTCAATTTAAAACGATAAATTGAAAAGTCTACCTTTTTATTAGATCCAGTCAACATTAATTATTTCTTAAGTAGAATCTGAGAGGTACAAAGCAGCTTTTTTTTTTTAATCCTGTGTTCATTTTCCAAATTCAATGCAACTATTCATTAATGAGATCACACTGCAAAGAAAGAAATGCGAACCAACCCATTGTGCAAATTTGCTAATCCTGTATTTACTGCCTGCTCATGTTAATAAAAGGGTTAAGTTTTCATGTTCATAAAGAAAAAGTTAGAGTAAATGATGTAAATATCTGCTTAAAGGAAGAAAAACTATAAAATTAGAAGTCTTTGGAAAAATGAACAACTGGGAAAAGCAAAAGTGTCCTGTAGGAAGGTGTTATCGAGAGACATTCAAAATAAGTGGGTATTTCTGGGGCTATTTTCTGTTAAGCAGTGGAGAAATAGGGCTAAAATGTGCGTATTGCAGATCAGAGGGGTTCAAGTTTTTTGAGGGGCAGAGGCTACCATTGCTTCTTTTGACTGGGTGAACCCTGTCTTGTACTTTAGGGGAGTGGCTGTTTAAATACATCCCAAATGTGCCCCAGGGGAAAAGGGGGTCCTTATGTGGTCACTGGCATAAGCTGAGATGAGATTCAAAAGCAAGTTTGTTGGGTTTTTATACTTGGGGCCTGTAAGGCCAAATACATATTCCAGGTATGGCACAAAGGGGACAGACACTACAAACGTATTTGTGTATTTTGCTGTCACGCTGATGAAGACAAAATCCATCTCAAAGCCAGCACTGGAAGCTCAGTTCTGTGAATTCTATGGCTTTGGGGGTTACAAACCAAAAGGCAACAACACCCGAAAAAAAAAAAAACCTCAAACAACCAAAACACAAGCCAATTTCCCATCCACCCAATTTGGAGAGCAAGAATATTTGTCATTTGAGATTATGGGCTTTGAAGAAATAAGAGTTTGTCAACCCACAGTGTTTCATTTGCTTGTTTTGTGGGTCCCTCAGGAGCAGGGTAAAAACCAAACAACCACACAAAACAGCTGTGTTTGCATTTAGACAAACATTAATTGATTGAAGAAATGAGTAACCTCAAAAATAGTCTGGAAAGTTCATAGCATCCTTCAAATATTTGTAGACTATTAGAATTTAACTAATTTCATTATGTATGTAATCTTTTGCTACAACAGCATCTGGAAACTAGGGGCAGAAGGCTCACCACACTTGTGTAATATGGATAGAAATAAAAGAATAAGAGTGAGTTAAATACTCTGAAAGGTTTTTCCTGATAGTAAATCTACCTTCAGCCTCAAGTTTCCAGAGGCCACCATTCTGTTTTCAAGAGAAAAGAGAGGGAAAATGTTGCAGCAGTAACCTGGCAGACGGGTCTGGGGTTTATTCTGTTACTGCACCTCCTGACACATCACACAGATACACGAGCAGGTGTTGGTATTTACAGCACATTCTCTTTAGAAACACAAGACAAGGCCCACCTGGGAGCTTGGGGAAGGTCTGCAGACACTGGCTGGAGCCCTGGAATGGCTGGGAAGGAAAGTCAACCATAGCTGTGCTCAGCTGGAGAAAACGAGAAGGTGCAAAGGAAGAACACACATTTTAGACATGCACAGGACATCTTTAAAGGAATTTGACACGTCAGTGGTATAGCCCACAGAACAGTGCAAGAATTTTTTACCATATCCTTTTTCAAATGTCATTCCTGTGATGCCAGAGAGCACTGCTTGGACAGATTTTACTCACCCTGTGTTCCATTAAACTCTTGCAGTGGTGTAAATTGTTGCACTCTGAAAGGAACTGGTCACGCTTTGAAAGAGGAAATGCAACTTTTGGGATTATTTTTTTTTATTTATTTTTGGGTTTTGATTCATCTGCTTTTCTAAACATTTCAGCCAAAGAAGTTATTAGAAAACTGTCTTTTATTTACCTTAGATTTCATGTCTCCAATTAATTTATATTCCTTGAGCCACTTATTTCTGAGGGTTTTTCCTATGGAAATCATAATGTAAAATGATCCTTTGAGCACTCCATAAATACAATACAGGGCAAAGAATCTATTTCCTTCAGTCTTTTGCCTTGTCTGCAGTTTAAGCAGTATCAGCTCCCAGCTGGGTGCTAACCAGGAAAATCAGGGAGCTCTGCAATGCACCAGTGTGCCCAGAAGCCACTGGGTTATACAGCAGGCAAGTCCAAAACATGTACCTCAATAATTAATACCACGTTTTTGGACTGTAAATTTATTTGCTGAATAAGTTCCACCGGTATTTAGAAAATAAAGTAGGTAATTAGAACCAGATGATATGCACAGAACATTTATTATTATTTGCTTCGTTTAGTTCTTCTAAAACTCTGGAGCAGATAGTATTATTTAAAAGGATAAAAAGAAAGCAATTCTCATCAAACATGGTTTGAAATTATGGTAGTTTAGCGCACTGAATAAGTAATTCCCCCCAAATCAAGCCCTGACTGCAGCCATGTGAAGCTGCACATGCAGGGAGTGCAGAGCAGCAGACCAAGGCACACTGTTAATTAAACAATATCTAGTCAGAAAAACTGCTCATTTTGCCAGACATTTTAAGCTGTTCTTACAATCCTGGATGCAGTTCCAGTGTATTGGTTTTTACCAATCCAAAAAATACCTAAATTTTTCTCAGTCTTTCTCTGTTCAAAACTTATATAGCACTAAAATGAAAAACCGCAAGACCCAGCCCTTCCACATGAGTTTGAGCACATAAAGTAAGTGTAATTCGATTTACCGGGACAATTTGGATGTACATACATATTTGCAAAAATCAAAGACTTCCTAGGGCCCTTCAGTGAGTGGGAAATGAAGGGAGGAGAGGAGACAGAAATCTCATGTCTAGGAGTTAGGCACCACTGGTTCTGGTTTTCCAGCACCACTTAAGTCGAAGAGGTTCCAAAAGATTTTGGAATGTTGCAAAGCACGTGCTACTGATCTATGAAATTTGATGATATTCTTTATCTCCCCAAAGGCCTGAGTTCCTAGATCTGCCAAAAACTTGGAGAGCAGTTGAGCTGCTTGTGCATACAGCCACATTTGAGGTTACAAACAAGCCCCACCGAAGCCCATGACGTCGATCAGATGGAGAAGTTGGGCAGATAGTGCCCTTCTGCTAAGCAAAAGTCTCAGCTGAGCAAACAATGACACGATCTTCCTCGGTTCCTGCTTGTAGTGCACAACAACAACTAGAGGTAATTAGGCATGTAATTATATTTGTACTTTGTGTTTGCTAAGGTTGCACGGCTTAAAAGAATTTACAGCTTTGGAATTGGAACCAGTGCGTATCTACAGATGCTTTTCCACCTTTTCCATGATAAATGTACTTCTCTATCTCTGTGCATATGGAATGAATCCTGGTGTGGGAACATGTACAACCCGTTCCTCAAAGTCACAATAGGCACAGATTACCTGGTGTCCCTGGGCTGCTCTGTCTCCAGGTAACACACACATTATCCAACACACTCAGCAGGAGCTCTCATCTGCTGCAGCAGCTCCTGACAAGGACCTAAGACTTGCAAAGGCAGCAGTAAACCCAAACCATGTAATGCTGAGAGAGGAATTATATCACGCATCATCCACAAACCCAAAAGTGGACAGTGCCATCAGAAGGGCCTTTTAAGAAACATGAGAAAAAACACTTTTCCATATTTATGTAAAGGATTAGAGGAATCTTGTACTGGGTGACAAAGGCCTGTTACTGCATATCCAGTTGGAGGCATCAGTGCTCAAATGAGCAGCAAAAGCCTCGAAGTACACTGGTGATGTTTAAATACTTAGGTTTTTTGCTTTCACTTCTGGAGAAGCTAAAACAATTCCAATCTATGATCACTAACTCAGAAAACATACAAATAGTGCCAGGTTCAAATTATCATTTGAAATTAGAATCATAGAATGAGCCAGGTTGGAAAAGACCTCTGAGAACATCAGGTCTAACCCTTGAGCCACTACCACCGTGGTTACCAGACCATGGCACTAAGTGCCACATCCAGTCTCAACTTAGATAGTTCTGAGGCCATATATCCAAAGATTAAAGATAAAATCATGATCCACAACTACTTACACTACTGAGAATGCTCATCTCAGATGGGACAATAAATAATATTGCTGTGGACAGTATGTGAAAGCAGATTAGAGTCTAGTTTAATCTCTTCTAGTTTTTAATTTCTCACATGCGGTTTTTAAATTCCTATTTTGCCACGTGAGACACTTTGCCTTTCAGTAAATCAAGCTGTGTCGAACTTTGCTTTAATCCCAAGAATCTCTTCTCCACATCTCCAGGTCATATGATTTAAGGGTCATTTTTATCCCTTGACCAAGACTCCTGGTCGTTGAACCAGTCACAAGTCACAGCACTTTTCTCATGCTAAAGCACCTAAAGCGATGAGAAAGCTGACGCTGCAGATAAGCTGCGGCTTGGATCGCTTACAAAAGGGGATCTTTTCATGCTTAGCAATCCTCAGTTGTGCAGGGAAAAGACAGTTGGACTAACCACAAAAAACAAAACAACTATTGAGCAATCCTGAGTCCTCATTTTAGTGCTCCCCTGACCAGTTTTTAACATGGGGGTTTTGACAGTTTTTCCATTAAGTTTTCACACCCTGCTTTTTTGTTTCAGTCGCTTTGCTAAAGAATGAACCACCCAGAAGATAAAGTAAGGCATGTTTTTGTAGTTTCACTGGAATATATTCCCACCAAGACCTCCAGGGCCACAGAAAGGGCCGTAAAAAGAAACAGAAACAATCTGTAATCATTTTCTCCCCACAAAGCACACCTTGCCTCATCCTCCAGACTCATCTTTTAGACTGTCTTTAAGTACAACTTTTGTCCTGAATAAACTCTATTTTTAGAAAAAAAACCAACCCCAAACCTATAAAATATCTGAGATAGAGAAAGCAGGAAGCATGCCTCTCGCTGAAGGCTTTTAGCTTCAGTTTGTGATCTGTGGACAACTACATGACTAAATTAAAAACAAACCAATTTTGTTTCTTGGAAAAAAAAAATGTGCCTGTACCAAGGATTTTATACCACGTTTGAATTCTGAAGAGGAAAGACATTCAGAGATTAACACACACATCTCTTCACACTGACAAACTGCACTTGGTTAGATTAATCACAAAAGTTGCTTTAGAATCTCTGGGGCTAATACAAAACAGGAAAAGTATTTCCTTCCTCTAGTTCCAAAAAGCTGGCTCCCTTCATGAGATGACATGTATCTCATACAGCTGGGCATGAAAGCAACTATGCAGCCCTCCAGCTACATCATAAAGCCATCCTGACAGAAAATCCATTGAGAAGGAGAAAAGGAAGGGGATAAAAAAAAAAAACAAACAAAAAAACCAAAACAAAACCACACAAACAACCAAAACCAAAAACAACTCCCTAAAAACAAACAAACAAAAAACCATCCAAAACAAAACAAAATTTAACAAAAACCCCAACAAAGAAACAAACAAAAACCCAACCAACCAAACAAAAAAAGAACATGCCAATTCATCCTGTCCACTGCTGAAGGGGAATAAGAGAAGCCTTTCACTAGGCTCTGGTTGCTGGAAACAACTTAAACTGTTAAGGTTTTCTGTCCCTTACTATGGAAATTTGCCCTCAGACAGATAGAGCCACTAAGGAGTTGACACGTGGGAGGACTGGACTATGCATCAGGGTTAATGGAGTTCATGTTATTCCCCTTGGATTTGACTCCAGCAAGTCTGGCAGTCTGAACAAACAAAGTCAGTCTGAAGGCAGGCAGAGATGTCTAAGGCAGGGAAGAGATAAGATGAAAGCCCAGTGTTTAAACTTGACTCCTCAGACACTTCATTTTTATTTCTCTTTACAACACTCCTCTCTTGGGCTGGCCTGGCAAGAAATTCATCTTGCTAAAGAACCGAGGGTTTCTAAGTAGAAAAATAATACATGGAGGTTTAAAATAAAAATATAGATGTTAAGAGCGCTGTGTAACAAGAAGGTAGACATTAAAAAGAAACATTTAGTTGCTGCTCCTAATTGGGATTCTACCTGAGAGGGAAGTTTGGGGCTGAGGAGTAAGATTTCCTGTTCTGAGAGGAGCCTTTGCCCATCTAAGTCACACAAGCAGGAAGGAAGCTATTTATCTGCAATAGCTGATGTCTCTGCTGCTGCTGTTACTGGTGGAACAGCAGCATGGAAAGCAAAATACTTCTGCTGCCTCAGCTGCTGAGCACAAGAAACTAGAGTAGAAAAGAAAACGATTTTTGTCTTTGCTGTTTTTGGACATAACCTGGACCTAACCCCGTTTAAAAAATACCAAGTCTAAAGAGCCTTTAATAAAGAATTATAATAAAGGCAAATATAATACTGAAAACAAACCACACTCCCCTCTTGCACTAGGGAGGAACACACAGCTTCTGGCAAGAGATACAGACACAAGGGCTCAAATGGGTAGCATTGTAGAACTGAAGCCATTTTAACTTTTCCAGGAAGAAACAGCCTTTCCAGAAGCGACACTCAGATCACACAAGTTCTGGGCTGACCATGAATTTCAAAAGCCAAACGTTCCCAACCAACTTTTTGCGAATAATCTGCAGAAGCAGCAATTTTTGCCAACAGAATTAAGAGTCCCACAGTACACGGAACACGTGGTCACATCACCACGGTGAAAAACACTGCACACATTTACACCATGCAGTCACAGACAAGGCTTTGAGTTATTCTGCGATCCAATCAGCACAAATAAAACAATATTGCTGTCCACATTTCTTATTAGTTAACACTGGGCTCTTATTTTGAGCATGAAACTAATTGTCTAATACTTGGAACTAAAAATTGTGGTTATGTTATGGCTGTTTCTGTTGTTAAACTCTTATAGTAAAAATATATATTTTTATAGTATGAGTAAACCCATTTCTGGTTTTAATTAATTTCCCACGTATTTTAGTTGCATCATAACCATGATGGCAAACAACTTGTTCAGACAGCAGTTTAATCCATTAAACATAAGACAACAGGCCTGTTTTTTAAAACTCTGACCCGTAGGAATAATGCAAGTAGCACCAAAGGTATGATCCTGAGAGGCAAAATTATACTGCATAGGACTAGACTGCCCAGACAGTTCAAGTGAGACACCTGGAGATATATCAGACCATGATCACACTACAATCACACAGCAGGTAAGGTATGGAGATGACTGCTTTTCCAATTCTTTGCAAAAGTAGAAGGAATCAGCAATAATTCTTCTTGTGAAGCAGCAAGCCATATTTTCTTTTTTCTGGCAAGCAGCTGAATTATTAATCTTTGTAAAGCATACTGAGGTCTATCGATAGGAAGTGCACCAGGAGCAGAAAACACATCACCACCCATGTGTGACAGAGACCTCCATCAAGCTTCCTCCTTTGGAATCCAGTCCGAATTAAGAGCTGCATGGAACTTTGATGTAAAGCAAATAATTGTTCTCCTCAGAATACAAGCTGGTTTTGTGCTTTGAAGATGTGTGGCAGGAAAGAGCGGGAAGTCAGAAATGATTTCCATGGGAAACATATGACTCCACAGCACTCCTATCATTGCTCAGACATCTACTGCTGGGGCTTCTGATTACACTGTGAAAGGATGTGAAACCTCAGAAGTATTATTTCTTGTATATTTTTACATGTCATGAGCACAATGAATTCGCTTGCTCCCAGGGGCAAATCAAGGAGCGTGCTTATTGCTAGGGCCAGAATGCATTAAACTCAGGTTTTGATCTATTAAAAGAGACTATTTACAGCAAAGGTTCCTTTTTTGAAGAAACTTCCTCACTAAAATATCAATTTTTTTTTTTTTTTGCATCTATAGAGTATGATGGTACATACCTGTTTAGATGCATGGTGCTCATATTATGGTTTTGGTACTTAAGACACAAAAGCTGATCTTGCATAACCTGTTCTCCCTTGAACATGCAGGTCTTCAACAGAGACAACCACCAAAACTCCGCTGAGAAACCCACACTCCCTGTTTGTAGAGGCACAAGTATTCTCAGGACTTATTAAAAAATTGCATTTCTGATGCTGTAGCAAAATGAAGTGAATGAAAAATAACTTTCATTCACCAAAAGGCAGAAAAAAAACGCCTAACTAACTTCAGCAGACGGCAGGCAAGGAAATTTATTATTACAGCTTTATAGGCAAGCAGGCTAAGCTTTTACATACCTAACTGGATTTTATCTTGTTCTAGTTAGTTTTCACCATGTACCTCTCAAAGTGTCTGAACGTCTTCGCAACATCTTCACAACACCTTCGTGCTCACAGCCTCTTGGCAATGTGTGGCCATTCTGCCATCCCTGCACTGCAAGTGTCTGCATTACGTGAAAAGTCTCTTTTGCCCCAAAATAGCAATTCCACGAAACCAATTTTCAGTTGAAATTTCATTTGAGAATCCCTTCTTATCCTAGCATCTGAAGGTACCTGAAATTAACACTATACACACATTTATGACCCATAAAATATGTACCTTTGCTTTTAAGTTCGTCTGTTTTGGTTTTGATTTTTAAGCCTTTCTTAAGAGAAAAAAAAAAAGTAACTTCTCTGAAAGAGTGCAAACAGGAGCTAGAGGTTCATTCCAGAACACATGCAAGGTGAAAGAGTGCATTAGCTCTTTACAAGGCAAAAAATAGAAATCATGTGAGGAATGTGCCAACTTGCCATAGACGGCTGATAGAGAGTGATTTGACTTCCTAATTGCATTTCTGTTTTTCCAAAGCCAGGGGAATGAGAAGAAACTTCAAGGAAATGAAACTCCCCAATTACAAGTATCAGCATAATTGCATTTGCTATATCTGTGCAGAAAAACATGAGGTTTTCTTCCTAAGTACAGAAATAACAGCAAATGTTCTAATGAGTGATCCCGAGGGAAGGGGCACCACACGGATTTTCTGGGTCACACAGAAGTAACTTTTTGGAGTTGACAGATCCTTGTATTAGAAGCCACAGTAAGCCTTCCTGATGCTGAGTAGGCACTGGAACAGGTTGTTCCGTGGCTTATACATCCTTGCTATTCACAGCCTCTGAAAAGGCAAATGAATCTGCTCTCCAGCACTGCCTTCCTTATCAGTGGCTGCAAGGAATTCATGTATGTCATGGCTGAGGTGAAGTTCATTGCAGGAATTAAGCACAGCCTTGGTACACTGCAGATGGTGTTCTGTACATTGCTGACCTCACATCCACACCTTTTCAGTGTGCATGGAAATGTTTTACTACTTTCTGCATCTCTCTTAAAGGAAGTATTTCCACTATTTTGTGAACAAATTAGTATTTGGATACCAAGCTAAATATGTTCAGCAGGTCTGAATGTTAACTGCTGACTGCTGGTTCATAGAGAGCCTTTGGATTCACTCTGGTAGAGAGCAGGACAGCTGAAATTTCTACCTCATCAGTAGTTTTTAAGTAGAAGTTACCAGAGTCTGATAATTTTCTGTTGCTTTTCTGCAACGAGTGATGAACAACCACCTCTTCTCAAAACATGAGAGCTTCTTTTAGACTGTTGGTTATGGCAGAAAGTTTTTCCTGCGCTCACTCCCACATCTCAGCCAGTCCACAGGGCTTGGGGTGTGTTTCAAAAACTTCTTCTATGAGTGCTTTTTATTTGCAGCCTCTCAACGTAAACCCTGCAGTTTTCCTGGCTTTTGTTGAACTCAGGAAACAGAACCGATAATGAGCACTGTTACAAGCAAAGGGAGAAACAATTGTTGGAGTGCTATTAGGTTCACAAGGCTTAAATCATTCCAGTGACTGTTCCCAATCATTCCTTATATGTGAAGACTGAATTGGAAGAGAAAGGTGAAGTTGCAAAAAAATTAAAAAGCCTAACAACCAGATTGTAACTATTTTGCCTCAAAGCAACAGATTGGCCCCTCTTAATGAGATACATAACTGTGTTCTGCAACAGCTGTTTTGTGACTTGATAATCAGAATTCAGGTTTGTGATTTAATGCAACTCAAAACATGTATTAGTAGTAATAAACCTGTCTAATTAGTACACAACACACATTTCCTAGCCCTGTAGAAGAACATGCAGTCTGCAGTCCGACAAGTGGACTTTTATTCTGTGATCAGCTGTAATTGTCATTTTGATAATACTTAACCAGTAAGACAAGCAAGGCTTTTAGTTCCTTCTCATTCCTGAAGGCAACAGTCCACTCAAGGAGTCTATTTGTGTAAAGCACTTACTGCAACAGTTTAAAATGAAAGTTTACTTGAAAAAAATAAAGGTTTAGGTCTCAAATCATCAGCCTTATCGGATGTGTGGCATCCAACCTTTATGTTTATCTCTCTCTCATTCTAACAATACACATTTTCAGAATCTGAAACAAAAGATTAGTACTAAAGGCAATATTGTCTTATCTTTAAAATGACAGAAGGTCCTGCACAGATTTCTTCCAATTTACACCAGATACAATTGTCCAGATGAAGTGATTTCAGAGCTTACACCCTTTAAAGGGTGTTTGTTTGGTTTTGCAGGCATCCAGAACTACTGGCACGTACAGTTTGAGTAGCAGGATGTTTCACACAGAAGAATAAAGCTAAAGCAGGTAAAAGTAAGGCATATCTCCATCCAGAAGCACAATATGTGTTGGTAAGGAACTTCCCTACATGGAGATAAAAAAACCCAGCAAGTAAAGACTGTCATCACCAAGGAATTTCATGAGCACTTTTGCTAAAATAATCTGGAACAAGTGCAATTTTAAAGTAATTACCTTTACCAGTGTTCTGGATTGTCAAAGTACCTTCACTTTTCTGTTTGGGAACTGGATTTTTTCTCTATTTGGATTTACAGCTAATAGAAAACAAAATCAAAGGGAATTATTTGGTTACTTTTTCTTTTTCCTGTAGTAAGAGTGATAGATCTTGCTGCTCCCTCCACTTTTTCCTGCAACTTAATCATTTGCAGATCTTGCCATGGGGTGCAGACTGAGAAAGCTGGAAGACCCAGATGATAGCAGCCCTGGAAAAATCTCTTCTACACTGAAGAGACTACAAGTTGAAACAAAGACCAGAAGCACAAAGAAACAAAGATCCAGAAGCACAATATGTGTTGGTAAGGGACTTTCTTACATGGAGATGAAAAAAACTCAGCAAATAAAGACTGTCACCACCTAGGAATTTCATGAGCACCTTTGCTAAAAGAGTCTGGAACAAGTGCAAGATATTTTAGAGTCATTACCTTTACCAGTGTTCTGGATTGCCAAAAATTTCTGTCTAATAGACTCATCTGTCTGAAGTGTTTGAAGGTTCCAAACAAATTTCAGTGCTTTAAGAATCTCTCAAGGAGCAAACACAGCAGTTTCAAGGGACCAGAGTTTTAATTTTATCCCACCTAAAAAAAGGGATAGAGGTATCATGTCGAATGTCCTCTGTCAGCTTCTCAGAGCCTAAAGCAGGGAGATGTTCAAAACAGCTGTGGCGAGGCTCCAGCAGTGGTAGGAGGAAAGCTTTGTCCCGCCTGCCAAGAATCTCAGCGATGGAGGGCAGAGAGCTGAACTTTGCCTTACATAGTGGCTGACAAGCCCAGAGGTCTGTACAGCTTTCATATTTTCACTTGGCTTTACTTGCTTACAGAACTGTAAACTCTGTGGGAATCCAGGAGGAGGGGGGGGGGGGGAAAAGCTTTCATTGTAAGTAACTAATTCACACTGTGTTAAGCCATTAGTTACAGGTCAGCTTTCACTCTGGTGTCCACCTACTACAGATTTCTTGTGACGTACCTTCTCATAAAGACTTCCCCCCACAACCATATATTGCCTGATAGTGTGGATTTATTCACCTCTTGACCTAAATGCCCAAGAGAAAACCTCACATGACATGCCTCACATTTACATTTCACCAAGCGTTTAATCTTGCCCACGAACACCTGAGGGAACACAGGAGCCCCCAGATCTTCAATAGCCATTTTTTAAGTTACCTTCACCAAAGAACAGCTAATTTATTTTTGGGAGAGTCCTATTTTGTTAATTCTTTGGTTTGCTGCTATTCTGGTGCCTTGATGTGTCATAACCACTAATTCTTTCCATTTCACTTTCATAAATCTTTTACCCCTCTAAAATAAAAATAAGCAGGCTGGGACTATAGCATTAAGGAAGTTTTGGTGGGAATTTGGTTTAAATCACAGGACAGCTTCAAGCAAAATAAACAGATTTTCCTCTTCACTTGAGGGAAAAAAAACAAATAAGTTGTTTGGGGTTTGACATTTAATAAAATTTTAATGTTCTGCTTTGCAGAGTTACTTTTGTTTAGATAATGCTGCTTTTTCAGTCGTGCTTTGGATAAGCCTCAGTATTCTGTATTTCCCAAAATACATTTCGGAGTGTGTGTTCTTTTGTTGTTCATTTTTTTTTGTTGTTGTTTTTGCCAAAAACATTCAAATGTTTGAGGCTGAGCAAGACCCATGTGTTTGTTTGCGATATTTTTCTCCTACTGGAGAAGTCTCTTCTTCTCCAGTCACTGAACCAAATCTATTTCTAATGACTAGATGGTAACTTTAGTTTAGTTCTAGATCATGAACTGAACCTGCAAAGGCATTTAGGTGCCTGACTCCCCCATGAACAACAGGAATCCGAGAACATTTTCAGTGAGGACTGCACCATCAGGTCAGATTCTTTCCACCTCTCCTTCCCTGCCCCTCCCTGCAAAGGAAACCCCATGAAATTTTTCTCCAGTGGAAGCTGTTTGATATCGCAGATAGTGGAAGCTGCACACACACAGGCTTTTTTCTTCTCCAGGTAACAAATGGGGTGCACATGCCAAGGGGCATCAGATGTGCTTTACCCTGTTTTCTGCCCCAAAACCGGGGGAGAACCATGAAAGCTGAGTTTATGGAACAAACAGGCTACTGTAGCAAGGAGGCTAAATGATTTTCCCCAGTACAGCACCCTATCAGGATTCTTCCCAGGGAAGCTGAAGCAGGAGGTGCTCCTGCACGTGCTATTAGCCAGCTACCCAGCGAGATGGCAGGGCAATGGGAGAGGGGATCTGTGCCAACTGTTCCTGTGTGAATAAAGAAAGGGGATTTATGAACTGCTGAAGTGTTCATCATGTGAGTTCTGTTTCCTTTTCAGTCTTAATCAGGATTCTCATGGCAAAGGCAGCAAGAACATTGCTTGCTCCTCATGACACTGTATTTCTGCTACACGGGGAGCACTCCTCACATGACACTTACAGGGGGGCACACCTGACTGCAGAGTAAACGAGAGCATCTCCCACGCATCCCCAGTTGAATCCTACCTTTCTCACTGTAATTATTTTCTCACTTACACTGTCAGTTGATGTTTCCAGCCTTACAGCTGGCCCCTGAGCATTGTATCCTTCTCTTGTTGATGTCAAAGTAACTGCAACCAGAACCCCAGTCCCAAAAATGCATACAGGTTGCTTCTCCCATAGCAGCAGCCTCAAGAACATTACTAATTCTCCTACCTGTGTGTAAAGTGGCACAAACATAGCACGGCACAAGCACGAGTGGATTTCATATTTCATGGATTTCAGTTTTCTTTAGTTCAAACTTAATTTTCTCACAAGAACTAAACTTACAAATAATTCTATTCAAGGGGAATACCTTTAGTGATCTTCTACCCATTTGACTAGGTTCTCTCACTGTATTGTATAACCTAATGTGAACCCATAATTCTTAATGAGTGATACATTAATGGAAGTACGATGTAATCACAGATAAAATAAGAGGGGAAAACTATAACTAAGCAACATGTGACACGGTGAGTCTTAAAATACTCTGGGATAGGTCTGAACTACTTGCTGGCTAAGAAACTGCTGAATCATGCCCTGAGACTCACACCAAAAATAGCATTCCATCTGGCAAAGCACATACAAGCTATTAATGTTCCCTATTGTTCAAACCTGCTAATTGACTGCTGGTCACAAAGCATGAAAAAGCATTCTACTTTTTCGGTCTCCTTGAGAGAAAGAAAATAGCAAATATGTTTTTCTCCTACAGAAGTTCTCCCTTTGACCACACCAGCTGTTAACAGAACAAGAAAGTTCATGAAATATTTTCAAAGCATTCCGTGAGCTCTCTACATTTGACACACCTTAGAAGAAACTTTACTCACCTTTTTGTACACTGATGGGTAGCAGATATCACTCATCTCTCAGTTTTAGTCCTCCCTGGTGAGACTGATGCTCTCAATCGATGATCTGTAAATTATTTCCTAAACATAACGGGAGAAAAGATCATTTAACAAAGATTAGATTAATGTGAGGAAGGTAGTTCTCTCTGAAGTCTAGGAAAAGATTTCTTAATGCCCTTAACAAGGAGGGATTTTAGACAGCTGAGTACAAAAGATCCAGCTGGAGTTAATTATGTTGTCCAAGAGGTTTTGTAATGACTGTGTTTCCTGGCCTTTGGCATCCCACAGGTGGAAGGAGAGACAAGAGTTGCCCTCTGAGTTTTTCCTGGGTGCCTTGTCACCTTCTCCCTTATTCCTTCTGCCCTGGTGTGACAGAGCCCTAGACTGAAGTCCTGGGATTATCAACAGAAAGGGTGCCATGCAGGCTTCTGGGATGAACTTGGACACATCTTCCTGAGGTGGCTGGGCATCCCTCTTCCAACAGAACAAGTTCCACTCCCTTTCTGGCCCCTGTGCAGGGTCTCTTGCTTTGTCCCCAGTGCACTATGGCTGCTGCTGGCCTCACCGTGGGACTGATAGGGGTAGGGATAGGTCAGACAGAGCAGCTCCTCATTAGGGCTGCCAGGGGATGGGCAATGCAAAATTGTAGAGAGAAGCCTGAGAAGGGATGAAATATTACTGCAATGTTTTCTGCTCAGTTTGGGAGTGTTACTTCCCACCCCTCTGGCTGACTTCACCTCCCCACAGTGGCTGCCTGCCATCCATATAGCACCTGACCATTTAAAACACATTGTTGTTCTTTAGAAGAACAGAAAGTGTTAATCAACTGCTCTGCAACCTTTACATGAACTTGGGTATCTCGTAAAGAAACATTCTCACACCCTTTTTATGATTTTGCAAATAAAATCCATCCTTGAAAAGCAACCTAATCTCTAGGCAGGAGGTGTGGGCAGCCCAGCTCTGCAGTCTCTGCGCAGAGCAGCTCACTCAGAAAGCAGAGGGTGGTATTTCCAGAGTTTCCTTTGTGGAACTTTAACTTGTGGTAGGCAGGACAACGTGGGATCTGAACTCAGACATGCTGAGTTCATCTGCTACTTTAGCAAAGCTGCTGAAGTATCCACACTGCATAGGGGTTATAGGTACTTTGTGCTATATATTTCTGCTATAAACAACGAACCCTCGGCAAGATGATAAGCACAGCTACCTTTGTGCTATGTATTTCTCACAAGTTCGTGAGTAATTCAGTGAACTCCTCCACACAGCTGTAATTAGATAATTCCTTTAGTTCTCTGCCTGATAGGCTGTTCTTTTCCCTGAAATCCACAAGTACGTTTTGCTTAATGATCCCAATTTTTTAGATTTCAACAGCAAACAGTGGAGACGATCGGAACCCAGAAATGGTTCCCTGCAGACAATGAGCCTGAGACACAATGTGCAGTAATTAACCTTCAGTCAGTAGCAGCAGGATGGCACAGAGTTGTCTCACTCCAGCTTACTTCAGAGGCAGCAGTGGGATCAAGAGGCAGTTTACTGTAGTGGGAATAGCAATGCTTCAGAGTAAGGGGCCAGGGAAAGATGGGAATGGCCATGGAATACACTAATGAGTGCAGGGACTTAAAGGAGTAGAAGAGAGGTAATCCCGTGAAACCAATGATCCTTATTCTGCAGGTACTTAAGGCCTCCAGAAAGGTTTTATTTTTCCCCATCTTGTTGCTTTGTGATCATAGCCAAACTTCTGGTATAATTTGCTTAGCGTGATGCAAGATCAGAGATGCTGAGTCATCCTCAAGCACGTCTAATAATGCCTTGTATCACTTCCTCAGGCTGCTCTTGAGAAACTGGCCTTTCCCTTTTTAGTAACAGGGTCATTCCTAGATGTTAGCTGAATAAAAATGCATTGTAGGAATTGCAGTCGATACCACTGAGGAGAAATATTCCTCACGATTTTACTGCTTAAACTCTTCCTCAGTAACAGTTGTCACAGGCAGCAATATGTAATGACTGAAGTGGTTTTAATGTATCTAACAAGAAGCAGGATAACATAGTGACATCCTCCTATTCAGAAGTGTTAACGAGGAGGATTAGAACTGTAATTTTTTGTTACTGACTCTGCCTTTTAATGAGGTGACTTAGAAAACCAAAATGGTCCTGGAGAAATCATTCTCTGAATAGATATCTTTGGTAATTCAGTGCCCTCTCCAACAGTGAAGCTGCCTGTAATTTCGGATAGTGTATGGAAGTCTGCACAGAATGACCTCAAGTAATGCCTAAGTATGATCCCAAGAAATGGTGCACACATTCCATGAACTACAAAACTGAAAGTTGCCGTTGCCTTGGCCATCGTGTTGGGCACAAGGCCACAAGGACAGTCCACAAAAACCACTGAGGACCCTGCTGAGTGCCACCGACTGGGTACCCTCTTGATTCCTCTTTTCTGCTGTGAAATTTGTCAGTGTGTACAAAACTATCTTTAGCAAATAAGTGATGCATGGGAACTGTACAGACTCAGAAATCAGCTCTTATCCTGAACACACAGGTGCCACTCCCATGGTTTGGAGCTCTGTGGATGTAGGGATATGTGGCCAGGGTGGAGGGGAATGCTGACCTGTGTTTCAGCTCCTCTGCCACATTAAAGAGGACCTGCAATTGCCAGAAAGCTCTGAAGATACTCACACATCTTCTAGCACTTCTGTTTCCATGCTCTGATACTCATCTAACCCATGCCCTCTGGGCCAAGTGGGGAATGCCAAGCGGACAGCAGGTGCCACATGGGAAAGAAGTACAAAGTCAGCCTGAAGTTACAGCTTTCTGCTGAACATCCAGCTACCAGCCCTGTTCTCTTCTGTTTGCTCTGTTCCACCTGGATAAGACAACATGGAGATTTTACCACAGCGAAGCAGATAAAATGAAACCCTCTAGCCAACCCTCTAGCTACCTCCATAGCCAAGTTAATAATCCAAGTAAATAAGTCAAGTTACAATTTTGTTACTGAAAATCTAGTCTTAGTTAGCAAAGCAGAACTGGACAGCAGGATATACCTAAGCATTTGCCTTAAGAAAAAAAAAAATCAATTATTGTTTAATCAGGCTGCTTTTGCTCTGAATCCAAAGACTAGATATCCTTAGGTTTCATTCCTCTATTCAGAAAGTCTGTTCCTCCTGGTTTCCACACAGGCACACAAAATTAAAGAAGTAGAGGAAACAAACAGTGGGAGAAGAGTTTCTTTTCCCTCTTTTGGCTACGATGAGCCCGATGACACAGATTCAAGGGAAGGAATTAAAGGTGATGAGAGCTATGTTATTTTTGTATCTACTGTGGATTTTGCACAGAGCCTCATAATATCTGCCAGCTTTAGGACCTATTTAGAGCAAGCAACATAGATGAAAACGAAACAGCCAAAGCATGAGTCTACTTTGAAAACTGAAAATCCTTGGAAAGGCTACTCTGGGACAGTAAAGGCAGCAAAAGTAAAGTTAAAGGTCCTTGAAGTGTGCAAGACAAAAATGGCTGTTGCTTTATAAGACATACAGTAAGAGAAACATTCTGTCTTAAAAATAAGTAAGTTTCTTGATAGTCTTGATAATCCAAAGGGGGAAGAAGCTTTTCAAAAGACATTCAGGATGTGTTCTTGTAGAAAACTTTTCTCCCAGGAGAAACATTAAATTTATTTTTTTTTTACATTAATTCCATGGGCATATAGCACTGCTAATGGTATTTTGAGTGTTTCTCTCCAGGGACCGGTTGTGTTCTAATTGCCCCACTGCGTGCAGGGGTTGCGTGAGGGTTTGTGCCAGCGATTCAGTCCAGACCTTGAGTCTATGCTACTGAAACTCGCAGGGGGTTTCTGCACAGCAGCTGTGGCTGTGCTCAGACATCCCCCAAGGAAGCTCCCAGCTTGGATGGGCTGTTTGGTGTTTCTTTGGCCCCCAGCTGTGCCACAGTTCACTCCTTTCAGGCATGGCTGGGCAACGCCAAGGTCAGTATAGGATGACAGGGAATACACTGTAACCAAGCAAATGAAGTCAAAACTGTCCCAAAGAACGGATTCTTTATCTTGTTTGCTTATCTTTAGAAAATAAATGGACTGCAGCACACTTCATACTGCAAACAGTGACTTTGACTGGCCTTACTCCAGTAGCACCTGAACAAATATTTCTAACATGGCCAGCTGCTCCTCCCTCCTTCTCAGCTGGACAGAGCACATATTTGTGTAACTCCCTGTCAGGTCTGATGTGGTCAGCCAGGGCAAGGGAGCTCCCAGAAATAAAAGAATTCAGATACTGCATCTACTCTTTCAACAGAACCAAATTATGCCTTTGTAGCAACAGCCTCAGAAAATATTCTGTCCAAATTCTCCCAGTTAAGGTCTGTAGTTCTTACTTCAGTCAGCAGGCTATTGACAGCTAAAGGAGCTCAAAGATGATGACTGGATAGGATGTGCACACCCAGAATGCAGGCAGGCTCTGCACAGGAATATTACACTTTGGAAAACAGTTTTGGCAACTCTGCTTAATGAAAACAGGAATATTTGTACTGTTGTACCATTGAAGAGAAAATCTAAAATTCCCTGTCATGTTAAATAATTCAGAAGACCTTGTTTAGTTAAAGAAGACTCTCTCTGAAATTACACAAACAATAATCGAGAGGCATCAAGTCTTTCAGTTCAAGATAAACCATCTGAAATGGTTTGAAGTGTATTGAAAATGTTAAGGTAAGTAATGTGTGTTTTCTTCATTTTTGGTGTCCTGCCTAAAAAGAATCCTTAGATAAAAAAGTGCTGAAGCTGCTTTACTTGTACTTTTTAAGCATAAATATTCTCTCACTAACCATTTTGTTCTTTCAACAGCATGTTTCAGTTCCGTCTTCATCAGTGCCCCTTTGAAGATCTGCCATATCAGTGCTCTATGAAATCTGTAGTAATTGTGAATTTTGACAGTACTCAAGACAAAACCCTTGAATTCTTACAAAAGATGCCTGAACATTTTACTAATCCTGCAGAACCGCTTTTAAGTTGCTTATAAACTGAAGTCAAACATTAAGACATTAAATGAAAAGGTGTATTTATTGATGGACAAGCCAACTGTTGGACAGATCTCAGGAGGGCAGCTAAGGGGTAGTTGGCTGGTGTGAAGTCAGTGTGAACCAGTCCACTCTCTCAGCAGTGGTTCGAGGGGAAATACTGAAGTGAAAGAACTGCAGAAATACATTACATACAATTGGAGAAAAACAGCAATGGAAAAAATTGTACTAGCCCTTGAAAATTCAGGATTAGAAACTCCGCAATTCGCAGTTTCAAGTACGCTGCAATCTGACTTCACCAATTTGCTTCTCAAGCAAGATTAGACATTATTCCCATCCCTTTTTACTTACTCAGGTATCATCAGCACATCAGCTGTGTCTCTAAATGACTCGAAATCTTTTACTCTTCTCACTCCACAGAATTACTGATTGGGTAACGTTGGAGGTCATCTAATCCCACCTGTCAGGTTAAGCAGCGTTCCCTAGAGCAGGTTTCAGTATTTCCTAGAGCTCTGATTACAATTGTTGTACTGTTCTGGTTTCTCTCCAGTCAGGACTGCCACTGAAGACAAATACAAAGGAAAAATGGGACGCAGGACTCAGGGGGTTTTCCAATTCCAAAGAGAACTGCAGTCTGTATGATTCAATTCATGAATCATACATGGTCTAGACCTGCTCCCAGTTTTTTATATGTTACTTATATTTCACTTTTGTTGTACTTTATGCTTACAACTATTCTCTACTAAAATGGATAAGCATTCCTGACCCACTATTTGAGGAGCTGGTTGTGTCTAAATGTAGTGCTTTGCACTTGCCTGCAATGGATTTTATCTTAAGTTTTCTGGACCATTTCATCTGTTAGTTATGATGCCATTGGCAATAGACATACAGCCATATCCCACATCTCATTACAGACACGACACGTTCTTACCCTTTTTTCTTTCTAAGGACACGGGACTTGCACAATCACCCTGTTCTCTGTCACCTCCACCACTTCCTGACAAACTGCTTTTGAACCACTTGCTTAATTCCATCTAAATGCGACAGAAGAGAAAGGTCTTGATGTTTGACCTCAGCAGGTAGGTAAAGGAAAAGCCTGAAACTGCTTTCCTTCCCCAGGGGAAGTGCCTTTGGCACGAGCACACCCCCCGGGTGCTGTTTGTCCTGTCAGGTGGCCCATCCGTCCCCGAGCCCTCACGAGCCCGGAGCACACGTGTGGCTCCTGAGGGCCAGGCAGAGCACGTGCTCTTCTTTGCTCTGCTAATGCAACAGGTGAGGGGGGAGCACTGCAGGACAACCTCCTGGAAGGAGCAGGGTTGCTCAAGACAGGGGTGGGAGCTGCAGTTATCGCAGACGGTGGTGTGTACAGACCAAGGACACGCAGATAGAGACCAGCATGCTGCGTTAGTCCTGCTGCTCAAGGAGGAGCTTATTTTCAGCCTCTGGCACGGGGTCACTGGGATGCAGATTTCCTGTGTATTGTCTCTGCCCCGACTGAAGCAGACAATGGCTTACCGTGCACAAAGGGGGGGTACTTCCCGAGCCAAATTTACAGCTTTAACACATTCTGCTGTTACAGGTTTTTTTGATCCCAATGAGTTATGCTTAGGTATCTACCAAACTTCTAATAGCAGCATCTACTGTACATTCCCTTACCCTTATCTGCCAAAGGAGGAGACTCAGATTCTCTAAACGTAAGTAACTTCCCCTGCATTTACAAAGGATTACGAACTCTTCACTCTGCATGTGTGAAAACAGATTGCTCCATCACTCTATACCTTGACTAAGAGTGGACAGCACATAGCTGCATGCTTCTCTTGTGACCAAATACAATAAAGTTTAACTAGAAAGACATATTGACCCATACAAGGACAAGCTGAAGTATTTGAAAAAGCACTATTGAACAGCCTGCACTTTGTCCATGCTCTTTGCAAGCCTTTAGGCAAACATCCTTGTTCGGGTTTTTTTCTGCCCTTCAGTGTTGCAAAATATAGTGCCTTTTTTTAAAGCAGAAGCTAAAGGCACAGTCCTATTCCGGGAATAAAATAATTCTCATTACACCACGCAGTTAAGAGCACCCACAAGCAAGAAAAAGAATATGTGAGTACAGAGGGCAAGACAAAAAGGACTGTTACTCTAATACTACTGGCTTCTCTAGTACTAACTACTTGAGAAAAACATGAATGTGGAGTACAGCACAATTCATTCCTGAAGAAGCTGAAAATAGCTCAGTCTTGAGGTGGATGGAAAGGCATTGCCCCTTCCACAGTGCTAGATTTGAAAGAGCTACCAAGTTGCTCTCTCTTCTCTAACACAAAGCCTTTAAACAACTTCATGTTTGCTTGGCCTGGGACATACACACCATGCACTGCATAGAAGCAAATGCAGCAGTGACTGTAGTATTTTAAAGCTACTAGAGATGAACCTACTTACTCCTTTTCTGAGACAGTTTTCTCAATAAAGAAACAGACAATAGTTTCAGTTGAAGGGACTGAGTTCACTCTTTGTTTTCCTTGAACAAAATTTAATTTTCAAGCCCCATTATCAGTGCTCAGTTTATGAAAATGCTTTTGAAAACAAAAATCAATTAAATATTCAAGAGCAAAATAACAAAGTACCTTGTCTTCCACAGGCAGGGCTGATATCTCAACTATCTAGCAAGCAAAGCAGTGCAACAAGCAAACAGTGGTAGGTATCTCCAATCGTTCTACCTTTGGCTGCTGAGCCACTGAATTCCACAGGGACTTAAACTCCGAACTTCCCAAAACGTGAACAACTGAGTGAAAGAAAACAGTGAAACCATCAACAGGTAAATTGTGAAGGGTTAAGAAAGGAAGGTTTATCCACTTAGCATACTACACAGTAGTCACAATTCTTTTTCTTTGTACTTTTGTATCTACAGAAACTATAGTTACCTACATGTAACTTGAAAATAAAGTCAATATTCTAACACTTGTCTTAGTTTGTAAGTGGCAGTGACAGGGGCAAATGTTGCTAAAAATGAAATTTGGTAATCTGACTTTAACACTCTTAGAGATAAATCACTTACCCTAATGCAGTGAACCCTGTAGCTTTAACTCACCACATTTTAATTTTGACATGGGAACAAACAATTACTACTAATAATTCTAATTCCCATAGGAAAAAAGGGTAATAACACAACCAGGGACAAACCATAAAGGATTTTTTTTAGGCAAACCTCTAGTTCAAGGACGAATCAGTTCCAAGAAATCCTAGTGTATTAACACAGTATCCTTCTAAAGATTAATTCATCATGCAAACATATCCTAACTAAACATAACCAGAAGCAGTCCTGTATGAAATATTCTGGTTTTAATTTTGAAAAGTACTTGAGTGTTAGAAGTATTACACTTAGGCCTAGGATTCTCCCCTACAGGTTGCTGCTACAGAAGGCCATAACCTCAAATTCAGTACGGGAAAGAGATGAGTGGGGAGGTGAAATCATTTGCTTTCTGTTGCTCTGCAGGCCAAGACACAAAACTGCTCTATGCCCAATGCAGGACTCGAGCTGAGGCTGCAACACCACGACTTCACCTTCAAACATTGTGTCTTACTGTGGTAAAAATAAAGAGCAATTCACCAAAGAGTTACAGGGTCATTGGAAGGTTTTGACTACATTTGACATTTGCTGCTTCCTCAGTGCTATTGGTTTGTGCTTCATATGGCTGTTCCATCCCATGATACTCAAAACATTCACCACACAGGACTGATGCTAAATGGAGCACACCAAACACCCCCCAAACCGAATAATACAGGACAAATAAGGTTTTATGCAAATTTATTCATCAGCTTTAACAATACATAAATCAATACTATGTCCAGCATAAGGTTGTATAATAAAATATTCTGGTAAGATTAATTTCTAATGTCAACATTTTTAAAGGGCAGTTTTCATCCAATTTGGACACATTTTTTTAAAAAAATAAATAAATACAAGGCCAAAAATGCTTACTTTATGAAAGTCCTGCAAAGTAAGACTTCAGGCTCCACATTGCTTCAAAGCACTAACAAGTACAGGTGTCTGTGTACATCTTAGACTTGCACACAAATGGGCTGTGCTCAAGCAGCAAACATTTTCTGACATCCAACTCAGACCAATACATACCAGATTTCCAATGCAGACCTCCTTATTCCTCTTAAAGCTAGCATCCGCTTTTTAACTGCAGGATTGTCTTGCCTTCTAGCTGTGATCTGCAGATAGGAATCCTAACATGTGCACAAAATACAAAAGGTCCACTCCCCTCTCAATATCACTGTTATGTTTTTGGCTTGAGATCCTGACTGCACTCTCTAGTGGAACTATTTATGAAACAAATTGCTACTCAATTCAAGTATGACTAAATTGCCCTTGAGGGAAAAAAAAAACAACAAACAACAAAACAAAATAAAACATTTTGGGAACTGGCGGGTTCATTACATGCTCCCAACTCTCTTTTTTACACTTTTGGAGCTCTCTAAACTTCAGGAATACATCCTCTCTGGGATGTTTGATGCTTAGTGCTACAGCAAGAAGTTTTAGGCACGCTGGGTTCTGTAGGCTGCAGACAGTCCAGAAAAAGCTGCATTTTCAGCTTTGTTTCCCTGATGGTCAGGGAGTCCAATTACATACAGCGGCATTCTGATGTTCATCAAAGTGCAGTATATAGAGACATTCACTGATATCTGGACTACTTTCATTTGTATTTAGCAGTATTAAAATCTGGTCCCAATTTCAATCAGATACACATGAGAAAACATATTTGGCAAATAAGAGGTGTTTTATTTATTGGTGTACTTATCACATACCCTATAGGCTATCCTTTGGGCATATTTGTTCTACAAATCTAGATAAGCTTGTTTTGTCTTCTGACAAATTCTGCTGATGGCAAAATTCCCTTTTCCTTAAGTTACACTCAGGATTGAGTCACTAATTTTAAACCTACTCTAAAATTATATACTTTACTTTATTATATCAAAAAAAACCTGCCAATGCTTGGTCAAAGTATAAACACTTATAAACCTAGTGAAAATATCCCTGAGAAACTTTCAGCAACACAGAGTAATTGTTGGGTTTGGTCCACTAGAGAAAAATTGTTACATCCAGGTATTGAAAACTGTGGGCTACAAGTCCATTGGTTGTACACCAGATTCCCATTAATTCACTTTCACTCCCCTTACAAAACACTGTATCTGAGACAAAGATCACAAGAGGTTCTTTACATTCTATTTAGTTTGATAGAGAATGTAAATTGTTAAAAAAACTGTGATGAATGGCCCAGATTCAGCCCTGGTGTAACTAACGCCTTTAATTTCAATGGAGTTCACACACATTCCAGGGTTGAAGTCTGGCAACACATATGACCGTGAAACACAGTACCTAAAGTAGAAAAAAATAACCTTAAAAGTTAGAGGATACTTTCCACAAGTTGCTGACATTATTTTTTTGCATTCTACTTATTTTGCAAACAAACATTTAACCGATATTTAAGTTTAGAAGTCAGACTGCCACGCCATAGGAAAACTCAGGACACCACCTGGTTCAACTCTACTGAGAAAGCAAAGTGCAGTTTCCACAAGAGAGCACACAGGGCTAATGACTATGGAAATACTGTGTTAGCACACATGCAGGGTAAAGAAACAAAAGCAAAAACGCAAGAACTTCTTGAACAGAGGGATGTATCATTTTCATTGCTCTGAAGTTGCTTTAGAGGGCCAACAGTCCACCATCTCATTGGTTTAGCGATATTTTAGAACAAAGTCAAAACTCATATACACACTGGATAAATGCAAGCAATCCACCTTCTTTTGCCTAAAATATTAAGTATTTTCAAATACAACTGCTTTCAGAAACTCTATTAAAGCCTGATATATTGGAAAATTTATTAAAGCTGCTTGTACTCTGAGGCAAAAAAAACTAAGTTAGCACTAGAATTTATCTTTCTGTACCAGTACTCCTGACCTTAGCACTTTCTGCTACAAACCTGAGCAAACCTGCAATTTGCAATTCAAAAGCCATGCTCCGTAATGTTACATCAATAGCTTCTGCTAAATGAGGCTGTTTTACTCTATGAAGTGCAACAAAAGTGTAATACAATATCTTGTACCTAACGCTTGTCTAATTTGTAAGGAAACATGCAAAAAAACCTGCAAAGGTGTTTCCATAAAGTTAAACCAACACAGATAAAATACTATAACGGTTTTGGGAAAACATCAAAAACTTAAGAGTCCATCTCAGGAATCCATGAAAGATCACGGAATATTCTGAGTTGGAAGGGACCCACAAGGACCATCAATGTCCAGCATTTATAAAGGATGTTTATACCAATTTCAAGAAGGCAGGAGAGCAGAACTGTTCATGGTATGGGAATACTGGAAAAAAAATCCAAAATCCCCCCCAAATACTGTATAACAAGTTATTATAAAGTAACTAAAAAAAAAACAAAACAACAAAAAAAACCCCTCATTTTACTCAGAGAACACACGAACTGTTCAGAATTCATGAGCAAACTGAGTAGTTATAACCTCCAAACAGTATCACTGTGAGGGTCAGCAACAGACCTTGAACATTATTTTTGAGATCAAACACTAGACACATGACTGCTGGGGATCCTTTGATACAACAGCTGTCAAGATCCAGCTGGGCTGTCCTCTGCCAAAAGTGAAGCCTTTTTTTACAGAGTCACTGTAATATGAATTTTCTCTCTCGGGACAGCTTCCCCAGACAGCCAAGTTATGCATTCAACTCTAGAGAAACACCTCAGACAGGGTCATAAAAAGGGAGTATACATGCTTAACCACGATATCTGTGCAGCAAAGTTAGTAAGTGAAGTGGATCCTTTCAGACAGTAGATGTATTACCAGGTGGTGAACTGTCAGGGGCCGTTTTGGGATCAGGAGTGCGACAAACGAACAGTTGTTTTCCCAGGGTTTTTTGGGCAAATCTGAAGTACATTATGTGGCCCATCGCAACAAAAGACACAGAAATAAGCACCAGTAAACCAAAAGCTTCAGGGTTTGGGGCCAGGATGACCATGATGAAGTGCAGCAAATCAAGAAGATAATTCATGGAGTTTTGGACACCGTTTATGATGCCTCTTTCAGATTCTACCACATTTTCTTGGAGTAACTGTGTGACACTCAAATCAAAGGACCAAAGGCCTATGGAGAGAAAAAAGAGTTATCCATGCAACTGGGATTCTCATGGTAAGCTTTCATCACTGGCACAATACAATTCATCCTTCCAAACACTTATTTCTGCCAAAAATGCACAGGACAAGACATCCTCTTGTATGACTAGAATTGGTTTCACACTCACAGTCAAGAGCAATTTACTTTCCTTTTACTAATATTTCCTGAAACAATACATACAGCTTGACACTAACTTGCCTGTCACATCTTGCTTCAACATGTCTATGAATGTTTTGCTCATCTTTTCCTTGTTTAAATAGCTGTGTATTTACTGTGTATTCATGCCAGCTACAAACACTGAGTTTTGCAAAAGATGTTTGCAAAAAAATTAAACCTGTTTAAATTATGCAGAATACATCATTTAAAATGGTCTCAGTTGACACTAACTTCCATACTGGTTTAGTCCATTAATGATTCAAGGTTTAAAAGTTTATCGTGCAAACAAACCTAAGACATGTGAATCAAGTATTTTATTTCTCCTCAATTCAGCAAAACCTGCAGAAATTAAGTACAAAGATTCTACAGATGACAGTTCCTGTTCATTGAGGCATTTGACTGCCTCTGCTGTTGGCAAATACTAACACTACGCCAACCAGGGATTCCTCAAAAAACTAAGCTGTCTGAACCAAAGTTTCTATTCTAAACTCCAAGACTAGACAATTTAGTAAATCGACTTAGTAAACTGCGAAGTATGAAGGTTTTGACAGCAGATGCATTTAGTTCTGCTTCCCAGATGGTTGTGATGGTTGTTCCTTGCTGTTCCTTGGTTCCCTTCCTAGCTGTTCCTTGGTTGTGACGGAATATCATTGAGATGAGCATTCCAAAAAACCAGTTACATTCATCTCCAAATGTGGTAACTTTTTCCCATTAGTGACAAAATCTACAAGAAATAGTACTTGATTCTTTGCCCTGGTGATTATTCCGTTTTTATGTGAAGTATAATCAATTAGCCTTAGAAATGTGATATCGCACTTCAACTATAGCCTAAATTCTAAATTAAAATTTGTATTTAGTTGACAAACACTGCAATCTTAAAAATGAAAACCAGTTAATAAGCAAAATTTTAATAGAGATGTAATACTCACCAACTCTAGCAGCAATGACTCCTGCAAACAGGAGACTAACAGAGATTAAAGGCACAGGCTCAGGACTCATCTCTGGGTCGCTGTTAGCAGGAGTAGTAGACCCGTTTAACAAGTTGGGCATTCCAGTTGCCAAAATCATTTCAGGTTCTGGAGATGCTATAGTAGGTAATGGCTCATTTTCAAATAGCCTGGCACTGATGTCGGCGAATGGGGAAACAGTCAAATCCATAGGACTTCCAGGCATAAATACAGAGATGACACAGAGGATCAGACAAGCAAACTGAGCAACTCCAGAAATGAGGCCTGTGCGAATGAGGCCGCACTTGCGACGCAGCCAAGTGAAAGCCACTGTTCCCATGATTCCAGTGACCGCCGAGGCGCCCATGAGGAGGCTGAGCACGGAGCCACTCAGACCCTGAGTGTATGCATAGCCTGTAGTGATACAATCAAAGCCCAGAACAGTCATGTACAGAAAGGCAAGGCCCATGCCCGCAAGGAACACCGGCTGGTTGTAGTACGCGACCCATCCGTCACGGAACGTTATGAAGGGCTCAGCCATGCGGGCGGCGCAGCCGACTTCCTTCTCCTGTTGGGGCTCAAAGCCAGTTACATCTTTCTCAACAATTAACTGCACACCTTCAGCAGGTTTCATGTCACCCTCTGTAAACAGAAAGGCAGCTGTCAGGTACACTCCTGCCTGGAAAGCGCACAGTGTAAACCAACAGACAATTGTACGCTCACTTCTGGCAGAAGCGCATCAATTAAACACCACAACCAAGCTCTCCTAATTACCTAAAAAAATTTTAAAAGTGTCCTTAAAATCCAACCTGTAGAGCAAGATCAACTAAAATTTATCCCTATCAATTTAAACTCCTGCTTATTTAATTGAACTGTGATAGGGGAAAGCACTGCTAGACTTGAGACTGAATGCTCCATTCTCATAAAGAAATAATTTCTTAAATGTCAGTGTTAGTTGACATTTTAACATTGCTTTGTATGCTTAAATGCACTAACTGCAGACAGAAAGGCATATTTAAACACCTGTCAATATCTCATGCCATGGTAGAGGAACTAAGGCTGAAGTCTATCCAGAGGCAAAAGTTTTCAAAGTTTGATTTTAAAAAATCCCTCAAAACAGGCTTTTCTACAATTTCATTTTCACTGTAATATGGGAAAAAGGCACTTTGACTGAGTACAAACAAAAAAAAAAAAAATCAAAAAACCTATAGCAGTATTTATGTTAGTAATATGGATAGAAATTCTACAAATTCTACTTAGATTAGAGGCTCTGGTATCTATGTCCAAAACCTGAAACCTCCAAGCTCTGAGTAGAAAGCCCTCCAGCCTCAAAACAGTGTCTGTAGAGAAGTCAACACTTCATTTGACTGATGCAATTAATACACTGTGAATTTTAACAGTTACTTTTGTGTTTTCAGTACCTTTTGTTACATTCAGCTGCTTCAATTCTGATTCTTCTACTTTGGCAGATTTGAGAGCCAGAGTAGGGGTTTTCTGATAAACCTTCCAGAGCAGCAGATATTCCACACACATGGACATGAGGTTCCAGCCAGAAATGAATCCACAGCCAATCATCGGGGAGCCAAACGTCATTATCTGACCAACCGCCATGGGGGCCAAGATATTGGTCAACTGATCAATTCTTCTTATTGTGGCATTCATATCTGTCAGAAATTGTGATGATATAAAATAACTGCAGAACACAATATTCAGTAACATAACAGTGGATTGCACATGTACAAACATCAAGCTAAGTAGTCTTGCTCTGACTGTAAGTGGTTCCAACAGGAGTAACCAGAGGCACCTTCAGAGTGTTCCAGTGATTAAGTTTACTGCCATCAGCCAAGGTGTTTCTAAGCCAAATCCCTACTCCTGCCAGTTTTGCCTGCATGAGGTCTTCTAGGTTTAGCATGCTGGGTTTACAGTGAAAGTGTAATTCTGCAGGTAAAACTGCTAGCCCTGAGATCAGATCACCTTTACCTATCACAACAGTGATATTGTGGACTCCTAGGTCTATCTCTGTAACACTCAAACCTAGCATGCACAATTCCAGGAATCTCATAAGCTGGAATTCTTCCTTGTCAAGATGGTAGTTGCTGAAACTATCTGTCAATACTGCAACACGTATTTCTTAGTCTCCTTCACTTAGTTCTAACAGCTGGTGACATCAGTACCACCATGATAGCAGCAGACCTTTGAAATGGCTTTACCTTTCCTTGTTGAGTCACACCGGTTGATGGCACTCGTAGGCATTCTCAGATCTTACCGAGCAAAGTCCTCACTCCTTTCTGTTCCGCACTTTGATGTTTACAGTCAAAACAAGGAGGGCATTCTTAGAACAAATGCATCTTCCATTTGCTGGTAGGGGATGTCTCACCCTCCTCAGTCTTAGTCACTTTATTTTCATTAAACCCTCCAGGCTCCTCTGAGTTCCCAATTAGTAGTGCCATTGTTGCACTCGTAGAAGTTGCTAGACACTGAATGGTTTCACACATCAGGACTTCAGGCTGCTTAGAAATACATCTCAAGCCCCATTTTAGAGTCCTACTATGAAATTAAAGCTTTTGAAGCGCAAGGGAAACTGTACACCAGTATGAAGCTGCTCTACTGGACCCATAGAGAATTATTCCTTGCCATTCAAAGAAACATTTATGTTATTCTATTTAGATTTCTAAGGCAATTCAGTGTTAATCTAGTTAACCCTCCATCAAATAATTAAGTTAGATATTGCATAAGACTTTGCTTTAGAAATTCCAAGAACTGAGTTTTTGGGTTTTTTTGAGTATTTGAGGAAGGCTAATATTTCCACTCAGGAAAGGTACAAAGTAAGAGCGAATAGGAAAACTAATCAGTGGCAATGAAGAAGGAAAGCCAAAGGAATTTTTTACTTCCCTAATCCACTAACTTGCATAACTTAGGCTCCTCTTTGAGGAAAGGTAACAGAGCAGACGTGACAACAGTATTTGTGGCAAAGTCAATGCTGGCACTTCATTATTCTAAGTCAGAGAATTTCAACAGTCTCCAAGTTAAATCATGATTAAATGCAAAACAACCCTATTCAGCCTGGAAGGGATCTTTTAGAAAAATCTGTTGAACTAAGGTGCTTAATTCAGTGGTTCTTTTTGAATGAGAATTTAGAGTAACCTCTTGCCTGATTTTTCAGTACAAAATATACAGTTGTGCCCGAGATCATGAAGCAGTGAAGAGGCAGGACTGCCTCCCAGGCAGTTCTCTGCAGGTGTGGTCTGTACCTTATCTCAGGTGTGGTATGCAGGACAGGCACAGGGGAGATGATTTGCTCAGTAAGATCTGACACAGGAAGAAAGGTTAACGAGAACTATTAAAACTAAGACTCTTACAGACAGCTGCTATTTTTCTACCTGTGATTCACATGCATGAAGGGAGTTCACCTGTACTGGTGCTCTATAAAAGGCATGACCTAGAAAGGGACAGCAAGGTCAGAATAAAAGACTACAGGAGGAAATTTGTAACCTGGAAAATTAAGGTATGGCACTTTCCATACATCTAAGAATGAGTCTTTCCTGGATAAGATGGGTAAGTAATATTCCTTAACTGAAGACAAACATAAAGTAAAAATCTGGAATGCAGGATTTAAATCCCTGAAAGGACTCTGAACTTTATGGGCAATTTAAGCAGCTTCATACAAAAATCTGAGTCCAGAAGCTGAAATGCTATCTAGGCCTGGAGGTATTTCAACTGTGTCAGACTAACTTTAGTTGCAGAGTTCGTAAGCTATAAATGTCTTGGTAATGTTAAGCTGCTCTGTTCCTTGTTTGCAGTTCAGTATCAGTTCCTTTATCTGAGAAGGCTTAAGTCCCCTCATGGACTTGATTCAGAGCCCATATAGTCTGATCAAATTCACTGCAAAAGTGCTGCTTCCCACACTGTTACAGTCAGAGGAGCAGCAGAGCCCAAGATCCATCACACACCCCTTGGTGTGATGTGCCTTGTGGCCAAAGGTACCCCCAGCAAAGGAGAGTCAGGTTCAGTGCATTCTTGGGGAGGTTCCCAAACTCTTAACATCCAAGTAGTGTCATAACTACCAATGGGAACTCATTCTTTCTCCTAACAATACCAGTGCTACTGTGCAAGAAAGGGTGGGGGAAAGCAAAAATATTTTCTAGGCAAAAAAAGATGATTAAGTCTGTGGTCAAAGATCAGAAGTATCAGATGGAATTGGAAGCTCTACTTCCCTTTGACAACTGAAGAAGTATTCACATCTCTGAGTTAGACATCTAATGCTAGAGACATGCAAGATTTCCAGTGTGTCTGCATGCACTGTGTTACCTACTGGCAATATCCTGACCCACCTACTTAACTGTTTTGGACTTCATTCTCATGCACCTCTTTGATCCCTATGAGAGGAGCCCGGTTATGCAAGGGTTTTCTGTTTCATTCCAGGGACCTAAAAATAAAGTATTGCAACACTTGGCTTGTTCAGCAAGACTAGTTTTCCTGACAGATCTGTAGCAGGTCTAAAAGGAGGGCAAAACAAGTTTAGGGATGCCTAAGTGAATTGTAATCACAACAGTAATTTCTGATCTCAGAGCAAGGAAGAGCAAAATAAAAGCTGCCCCTTTACTTGATGTTTTATCACAATATCTGGAATTCAAAGATGTACTACTATCTGTAAAACTCTAGTCTAAAAAAAACAAACAACCCAAGCTTGAAAAGTAAGACATGTAAAGTATTGAAAAGGCAACATATTTCACCTGCCAGTTTGCTTCTGTCTTCCCCTGCAACCACAACAATCCAGTCCCTCTGAATTGTGATTGCTGTGGCAGTGCTGGCCAAATTGGCAATATTTGCTATTGTGATAACCAGGATATAGCACATCGTCTAGAGAGGGGGGGAAAGAGTTACAACATGAGAAAATTCATGAAGAGAAATCTCCACCTCCTGCACAAGCAGATAAGGCTTTTATATTTGAATCCACACATTTTAGCATTATTATTCACATAGAACAAGATCAAGCCCACTTTACAATTCCTGGCACAAAACAATCATCTCTGTTTACCCAACAAGCTTAATTTCATTTGCCAGTTTTAGCTCCCAGGAATGTCTAAACAGACTAGAGAAAAAAAAAATAAAAATCCATCCATCCATCTCCCACACTCCCCAAAATTTCTTTGTAAATTAATTTCTTATTAGCAGGTTCAAGCACTCACAAGAAGCCATCCGTGGTATAATGTCAAGAGCTGTGTCTTAAACAAGAAGATAATCATCAGGATAATACCACACAGGATGACAGATGCATTCTGTACGATCAAGGATGTCTGGGCCACTGTTTTAAATCAAAACAAAAAACAATAGTTATGAAATAAGAATGAGCTAACTATAACCTTAGGGAGGACATAATTCAGGAACATGCACAGTTCCCTTAAATAATTTTATTTTTCTAGTCTACTCCAAAATATAAGCAACAAGTCTAATTCATATTGCATTTTAATCTTCCATTGTCTTAGAGAAACAAATTAATGTCTGATGTGACTTTGCAGCTCTTGATTCACAGTCCAAGTAGGTCTTTTCTTAGACAAGGTCTGTTTAAATGCTGAGACTATCATTCCAGTAGTAAAAGTCTAGATCAAACCTCTAAAACTGATCTGCAACCTACCATAGATGGGACACTACTTTGTAAACTTTTGGAAAGTAAAAATTCATGTGAAGAACTTGATGCCATTTTTTTTATATAACAGGCTAGAACATACCTATTTAAAATACATATAATGCAAATGCAGAGTGTGTTTACACTGAAGTGAAAGGTGTTTGTATCCTGAGAGAAGACAACAAATAATACAAGTGTATGTCAGTGTTAGACTGCTAAGAGCTTGGTCTGTAAAAGTAGTGGGTTTAATCTTCTGCATTTCGGTGCACCTCTCCATATCACACGGGTTTAGCCTGAGTAATAATCACCACTTAGAAAACTGTTTTCCTCCTATCTTAGACAGCAGCTTTGTGTAACCATCACCACTCTGAAACTCCACTCCACCCTTCTTGTAAAGAAATCAGCAAACACCATTCTCGTTTGCGACTTGAGGAATTAACCCAATCAGCTTTATCTTTAACATTAATTTGATCCATCCTTAAGTAAATAACCTCCTCTAGACATCTAACCTTTGAGCCTGGAGTTCTTGTCCACCCAGTCTCCAATAAGGGCTCCCAGGAGAAGAACAGATCCCGCCACAACCAGTCCATAGACCGCAGTCAGGAGCAAGCTGTTCCCATACAGCTCGACCAGGAACACGGACACAGCAAAGTGCCACATGCGATCCCCCTGCAGAGAACACACATTGGCAGCGTTACTGTTTGCACTCTGCAAGCACACAGGTTCACTGTTTTGCTAATGCCCTGGTAAAAAGTCTGCACTAAAATAAAGGCTTGTTATGTCTGCAAGGGTGGGGTGGGGGTGGTTGTTTTTGTTTTGGGGTTTTTTTTATTATTGTATCCTGTCACCATTGATTTTATCCCAGTATCACTGAGATCATCTGTCCTAATCAAGTGACTCATTACAGCTTGTAACGCCACATCCAAAAATCCCAGATATTTTCTATTATAGTATTACAGGACCACGTCTATTACCAGCCACATCCAACAAGCCTCATAAAGCTTACACAAATTTTCCAGCACAGATCATATATTAATAACAGATTTACTGATTACTGATATTACTTAAATAACCTTGAGACAACAGTTTGCCCTTAGATGATCAAAGCTTAAGTGCTGCTTTAAAACTTAAGAGTGAGTCAAGTGAAACCAAGTCATCATACAATTCAGGACAGACATGGACAAATGTTAACTGAAGTTTCCTAAGTCAATGAACTTCAGGTTTTTCATGTTAAGCATTGGCATATTACTCAGAGGTAGAACAGAGCTCATTTAACCTATACTGTAAACTCATTGCTAGTTCAGCCTCTTTAACTTACTGCTACTTTAACCTAGTGCTTAGAATGCATTTTCATGCTCTGATATCACTTGGTACAAATACAAAAAGGGAGCCTAAATTGCCAGACATGTTCAAGTGAAGTAATTTCCAGACTATTCAAAACATTTTCACGTTTGCTTATGAATACACGGGGTTCTTCTGCTGTCACATGATGGGAGTCACATCTCACTTTATTTTTAATATATTGCAAGAAATGAACAACAGAAAATGCTTTATGCAATCACTAACAGAGCAGATGAATAGAAATCATTCATACTATTCTAGGGCACACAGGTTGTTTTAATAAGGGTCCCCTTAACATTAGCCTTTTACAAACCAAACACAAAACTGTTTTCTTCTGCTGCCTTATCTTAAATAAACAATTGATAGGTGATACAGCAAATAGTACAAATTTCTAAGGAGCTCAAATATTCTGAAGGGCCGGGGGAGGTGTAAAACAAAAGTACTTTTGAAAAGCAAAGCCTGCCAAATCTAACTTATCACGTACCACAGCAATCAAGACATAAATAAAAACCATGCTATTTGGAGAGTCAAAATAACGGCACTTTGATTAAAGTCTTCAATATAGTACAGACACAAAAAGTCTTTTAATATTATTCAAGCTCCCTGAAGTAGGTTTCTGTAAACTCTGTAAATGTGTAAACCTTTATATTTGTTTCCTTAACCATTGGTAGAAAAAATATTATACTGCAATCAGCTGGAAAGAAAAATTTCATCTGTTCAAAGAAAAACTGGGTATTTTGTACATTTTTAACTAAATTCAATGAAAAATGTTACTATAGACACGATCATCTCTTACGCCCCCTCACACATATAATAAACCATTTTTCAGTCAAGATACACCTAAAATCATCAGTAAAAAGTTCCACTTATATTCCATGGTTAGTTAGTAGAAATATATAGAAAATATCCCAGCAATGAATACACAGGGATATCATTCACTTAATCTAACCTGAGGTGGTACTTTATAGAATTTCACTTAAAATATATGCAGGTGGACAAAATAAGTTTTGATTAGCCTGCATAACTATTTATTAAGCTAGAAAAGTGAGCCAAAAATGTATTTTCACAAGAACATTGCACAACAAAAGTTTAGGTTTTTCTTCACACAGAGATGTTTCAGCTACCTAATTCTGAGAAGGTGAAAAAGGCATTTAAAAAAAAAAAAAATCTAAGCATGTGAAAGTCAGTACCAGCCACTACTGTCAGAGTGATAAATTGAATCTCAGTTGAAACTCATGGGAAGGTTACTTTGACTCCAGTGAAATCAGGATTTTTATGTACAGTTCATTTAAACATTGCTCAACCTTATCCAATGCATTTACACAGAGTATTTTAATCAAGCCAATCCACAGAGATCATCCCTGGGGTAACCAAAGCTGTTCCAGCCTGGAAGCACGAGTTTCTTTCAAGAATTAAAAGCCATAAAGAGCAAGCAGTGATCAGTGAGTGTCATAAAAGAACAACATTAGTGAATTACAGAGGCTTGAAGCAGGTACATAATTTCAAACTAGGCTCTAACTGAAACTTAAACAGCAAATATTGTCCTCGGAATCAGGTAAATCCTTGATTATATATACTTAATCCCACTTCAAAATGTGAGCATTTCAAAACTTCTAAATAGCTAGGGCTGTTTAGCCTCACTACCCTTTTAAAGACAGTTCTTCCTCTTCTTGAATTATAATTACCCTTATAATCACCTCAAACTGAATGTATACAATCCCATTCCAGAACTGAAGCCAACAAGTTAATCAGGAGCCAGGCTACTACCTACTGACAGGCCTCCTGAGGTCTGAGGGGCACAGATAAGGCTGGGAAATTGCAACCAGCTGAGCTCCTGGGAAGCATTAGGCCTGGCAGCAACGAGGTAAACCCAGTTCCATCCTGTTCCCTCTTTACTGCCGAGGGATTGACAGCAGTGGATTAAACACAACAAGGTCTGAGACTCCAGCTCAGCAGAGCACATCCCTGAGGCCAAGCACGGTTCAAATGCTTTACTCAGCCAGGGCCTGACGGAGTCTAGACTTTGCTCAAGTCTGAACATTTGTTGAGATGTGACATGTTTAATCATTTACAGCTTTTTTTTTTTTTTTATATGGGAATGGCATAGTAACACAGAAACCTGATTAGCTCACTCACATTAAAACTCCATTTCTTTCAGGTTTTGAATTGTGGGCAGAGCCATTCTAGAACAGAGATGATCTATTACTTGGAGTTCTGGAGTTTAGGTATTTGTTTATTGTTCCTAGTACCAAAAACCTCCAGAGTACAGGAACAGTAAAGCTTGGGAGATACATAATAAGATGTATTTCTGTTATTTCAGCAGGTTGTTTCAGCAGGCTTGGCCAAGGGTTTTGAGTCAAGATTTTCAGCACAAAACCCACCAGAACCTTACCAGGAGTACACTGTTAATACTGCTAATCAGCTGAATAGATATCTTGCAGTCTAATGTTTGTTATGGTGTGCAACATTTTTCTCAAACTCTGCTTTGTCACCTTTACTCACACACCCCGAGAGCAATCCTCCTGCCAAGCTTCGAAGCACTGGTCAGAGAGGAACAAGCAGGGTCAGTGGGCATGGCTGACAAAAACTGTTGCAGGTAACAACCCTGACCTCCAAAAAGCAGCGAACCAAAGCAGACAAATCACCACTCAGCTCCTTCAATAATAATAACTGCCAAAATACTGTACTTGTTTAAACATGCGTTTGATACCACTCAAAGTCTTCTTCCACCAACAGAAACGTCAATATGACCTTTCAGGTTAGTGAAAGGAAGATGCTGCCAGAGTCAGGCAGGCAGTGTTGTTACTGTAGATCATCCATTTGCTCAATGCACACATCAAAAAAACCCAAAAGCAGGACTAAAAGACAAAGCAAGGAATATTAGGGAAGAATTTTTCACTTTTTTTGTAACTAAGCCATTATATGGAGACTTAATACTCTTAATCTTATTATATAGAATTGAACCAGATTGTCTATTTTCAGTACATATTTTAAGGTGGTATGTTTTTTTTCATATCCTTCAACTTAGTAAAAGCTGGTGTAATGAGTTACTTAAGTGTAGAAGGAAAGTATTTCAGAAGACAAATGTTTTTAAAGAAAAAGAGGAAACCTCCTGATGGTACCATCAAGTTTCCTAAGGAGGAGAAGTAATGGGTCCATTGTAAATATTGGGTATTTCCCATTAGTAAATATACAAGTCCTTCAGATACACGCTGCAATGGACTGTCTCTCTGCTCCACTGTAAGGGGTCTCACTGGTTCCGTAGTTATTTAAAAGTATTAAAAGGTGCAGAGCCAGACTCTCCAGAAAGTGAGTACTGCACTACACCTGAACCTACTGCAACCATGTAACCTACTGTTACATATCATGTAAACATTACGAAGACTTTTAACAGCGAGGTGTTGTAATCGGACTTCTGTCTTTGTACGATGTGCTAGGTGAAGATTTTTTGGAAAGTACTCAAGTAATTCACAGCTAGGTTAATAAAATCCTACCAGGCCGATATTTTACTTACCCAAGTGGACAGTGCGTGCCCAAGATAAAGAAGAAACTTTGCAGACGTAAAATAGGCAACCACAGATCCTAAACGAGAAACAAGAAACAGATGCTAAAGGAGATGCGGGCACATCCACCGCACTTCGGCACGCACCGGGCACACCTCGCTGCCGTGGAGTGGGGGACCCGACAGGGCGCTCGGAGCGGAGCCGCCCCGGGGACACGGCCCGGCCCGCACCCCCCCCCCCGCTCCCGGGACCCGAGGGGCCGCACTGACCGCCGCGCCGCCTGCCCTGCGGCTCCGCTGCCCGCGCCATGCCGGCCCGCTCCGCCGCTGCCCGCTGCCGACAGCAAGGGGGGACGCGCGGCTCTCTCCGTGTTGCCTTCCCCGACTTAGCCAGCACTGTAGCTGAAGTCGGAAAGCCTTGGCCTTATGCGGCGCGGGCGGCGGGGACGCTCCGCCGCGGAGGGGCCGAGCGCCGCTCGACGCCCGGCTCGGAGCTCTTGGCTGCCCGAGCGCAGGAGCGAAGGCTGTGGGCTCGACCCTCCCCGCGCACCGCCCTTTGTAGCGGCGGCGGCTCCGCCCCGGCCCGGCCCCTCCCGGGGGCGGCCCCGGCCCCGCCGCTGTGCCCGGGGAGAAGGAGGGAGCGGGAGCGGCGCCCCGCGGGCACCGACGGGCCGGCAGGGGCTTTGCGGGCCCGCTGACGGCGGCGGGAGAGCCGCGGCCACCAGCGCCGCTCAGCCAGCGGCACAGCGCCCAGAGCACTTCTGCTGAGCGCCGGGCCCCTGAGCCCTGCCCCTGGCCGGGCTCTCGGCTGCTGCCGTGTTGTTTACTGCGTTTCAAACACCGTGACATTCCTCAATTGGCAGCTGCGCCAAGAAGCTGGGGTTGTAAGGGAAGCGCCAAGTATCACCAGCCAGCGGCTGAAACACCTGCAAATGGCAGTGATCGCCCCCACTTCAGAGCTGTCAACAAAAAAAAAAAAAACAACTAAGCAAAGTACCAACATTTAAGCTGTTTAACTGAAATAACCTTCTGTTCCAATGAAGATGGTGCAGAATTCACTCCTTTGATGCTGGCTCAGGGACCATAAATTCCCACCATAAATACTTCTTTTGCACACTATGTGACCTATTCTTGGCACAAACCACCACCAAAACCTGCATTTTTATGAAACTTAAAAACCAGTCAAAACGTACAATAAGCTTTTTTTTTTCCCCTCCCCAGGATACTATAAAAATATTTAAGAAGTATCTGTTCTTGTGCGGTTGAAACATAATGATTGTTCTTGGCTGCCACATGATTTTTCATTGTGTAATACAAAAAGTTGCCTCCTATATGGGTAAAATTGCTTTTGTTTGGAGTTGGTTTTTCGGTCTTTTTCTGTTTTGTTTTGGGATTCCCCCCCCCCACCCCCCCAAGTATATAGGCCATCCCAGAAACAAATGCCTGACGCAACAGACCAATAAGCCATTCTGGTGTTGCCAATCCTGTGATCTCGTTCAAAGTATTTCTTGCATCAATTAGATGACTTTCTATGCATGAATCAAGGATTATCCTTTGCGTAAAGGATATGCAAAATAGACCTCGGGGGAAAAAAAATCAGAAATAAAAATTCATATAAACATAGGAAGCCTAAAATTGCTGTTTCAATGGGATTGGTTATCCTAGGTGAGTTAAGTGTTTTTTCTTATGGTATGTTCCTTAAAAAATGCAGAAGGGTTTTCCTCAGATTGACATCAAAAGCAGAGGAAATTTTCTTGACAGCTGGTCTTACAAAGCCTTACTGCTTAAACTGTATTCTTCTTTCCTAGCGGCTAAAAAGAAAATTATTTTTCCTAAAACATACCATTTTTAATATTATTAGCCAATATTAAATAAAAAAAAACACGACTGTGTATCAAAATCAACTGATATTTAGTTGGTTTTAAGTCTTTTTGGTGTCAGTGCTTGCACTTTTACTGACAGTTGCAGTGTAATCCACAAGATGCACTTGAAGTACTCAGGTCTAACACCAGATTGTTACTCTTACGTCAGCAGTAAGGCAGCACAGAGTCTGGAGGAGCACTGGGAGACAGGTGCCTGCCTTGGTCCACACAGACCAATACACTTGACTTGCATCTTTTCCACCCCTGTCCCTGGTGGCACTTGTGGTCACTGGTACGGTTTGGTTACTGGACTAGATGGATGGGGGGTCTGATCTGGTCTGTCAGGTACCGTACCTAATACAGCAGCACCACGGGATCCTACAGAGATTCACTGTCAACCCACGAACACTAGGAACACTGCCCAGGACAGTACTGCTGGTTAGATCCTATTTTTATTAATAGAGAACAAAATGTGGATGAATTAAGAGTTGAAATAATAATTTCTGATTGAATGCTCACTGAACTTTATACATGCGCATTGGGTTATGTAGATGAAATCATCATCTCTGTCATTTTTTCTACTGGCTAATGATTTTTTATTTGGTGATATTTAAGGTATGAGAAAAGGCAAAGAAAACATAGCTACCATCCTTTGAAATTTAAAAAGCAGTGGTTGCCACATCTCTCTGGGATTTCTTGTCACATCTCAGAGTCACTGCACACATGACAGGGTACCTGCTACCTGTAGGTACCATCCATAGTTTCTTATATCCAAAGCCATATATATTTATTATACCCGTTTCTAACAATTTCTCTGCCGAATGTCCAGAGGTTCTAAACATACAGCTAAAAGGCTGTTCTGGATTTATGAAATCTTTGTCTCCTTCTTAAAGCAGGGGAGTTGGCAGGTAGGGAAAATCCATCGTTTTTCTCCTGAATTTGCCACCACTTTGCTGATGATCTTTCCCCACATGCTCATTAAAATAAGTCTGAGCTCAGGTCTCTTTCCCTGTCAAACAGGGGGATAACAGAACATTCTTTACAATACCGATGTTAAACCTAATACAGTAGCTTGAGCACTTTGATTTTCACACCTAAAAAACTTGCTGCAAAAAAAGTCCCAAATATTCTTATTAATACTCCGCTAAATCCAAACGTTACTAGATTTGCTTTGTGAAGCCCTTGTGAATGTTTTTTAAGATGCAGCTCTTTTTTCAGGTTGACTGGCTCACCGGAGTCCTTTCACCACGACACTTGAAGATTTCTGATGCATTTAGGGAGGTGTTAAATAGCTGGAAGCTGTACGAGAGGAGTTACCAGTTTTACCTGGTATAGCCCCGACTCAGCAGTCTTGCAACAATATTATACCTAATGGGACAGCACAGCAGCTCCAGATTTGAGACCAGACCTGACTAATGGTCACTGGCAGAGTGGAAATGGAGACCAAAAAGTGGGATTGGAATTTAAAACACATATATTTATGTTACAGTCTTTCTAGCCTAAATTTTTCAGTGGATAAATTCCATAAGCTTTCTTAGAAATATACTGCTAATGTCGTCTCTCTAGTTGATATTTGGGTGAAGAAATATAACTACTGAATTAGGTTTGAGAATTGTTAAGTTTATGATTAAAATATAAAAAGTAATTTCATTCAAAAAACAGAGACATTCTTCAAAATATTTACAAAATGGGACAGCTGTCTAGAACGAAAAAAAATTATAGTATATTCAATTTGTCTGGCAATAAGGGCAACAATTCAACTATAAGATGTAAACAACTGAAAATGTTTTAATTATTGGTAAGTGCATAACTACGATGTGAAGCATATTCAAAGATATGCTTCCAGGAAAGAAATGTCTTAAAACGTAAGAGAGGATATGTTTTGGCTTTAAACAACTGCCCACATCAGTGGCAGCTTCTTTAAGCACTGTCCTTGTAATAGAGCTACTGAATGTAGAGCAATAGCAATTTTACAAAATAATACCCACAACTGTCATCATGGTTTAAGTAAAGAGATGTGAATCATAGTGAGACCTCATGCACGCTCAGATCTTACACCCAGCTGAGAGGTTTCATGAAGTTTAATTATCATGATGTTACCACTCTTCATTAAGAGGCACCTCTTGGTGTGCAAAGTGGTTTTTTACTCATGTAGCTCACTCAAGGCCTAGCAAAATTGGAAAGGAAATATATAATCTGTGCCTTTTGAAGGGTGAAGCACAAAAGCCTTTGCTGCACTGACCCCTGCCATGACTTAGGCACAGAAAGCTGTGGCTCTGTTGCTCATAACCCCACACATTCAACTCTCAGAACTACCATCCCCGTATCAGATGACATTCAGAGGTTGCAATGCTCTTGCAGAGAGAAACAGGCAGAGATGAGGTGGAGAAAGGTCTCCCGGGTTTTTCTGGATTCCTACTTCCTTTCAAAAGAGATGCCTTTTATTCCGAAACTGTTCATTTCACTTACATGTTAGTAATTTGAATATCTCTATCTACTAATGGTCATTAAGCAAATGTCTGCTCCATCCCACTTGCTCGAAGATCCACAGTGTAATGCTCCTATTGGATTTGTTTTGCTCAGACTTCAAAGCAACAGCTCGTGTCTCTCAGGGCTAGATGACAGACCACAGTCATTTTAACCTGAAACAGTCATTTTCAGGACCAGAGCCAGACTCCTGTGACAAACTTGTGAGAAAACCACCCAGAAGCTCTAGCAAATCCAGAACTGAGAGGTTTCTTTGGAGAGGGGAAAATTACCTAGCTTACACACAACTCCAGCTCAGGGGGCTGACCCAGCTCTGTGATCACATGCTCAAGCTAAGATGTTTGTAAATGATGAGCAACAGCCTAACTAGTGAGCAACTGCTTAAAATCATGTGTTTTGTGTGACAACTTGATGCAAAAAGGGAATACTTTTGTCCAATCTTCCTCAGTCATAAGAAAACACTGTACCCTAAAGACAAATAAGGAAAACATCCTGTACTAAATGAGAAAAAAGTAATTAAAAGAAGACACCACATCTTCTTAGGGATAAGTGGATGTTTTGCACCCAGATGTCAGGAGTAACATTTCTGCAAACTCCCTGTATCACATGGCACTTTTATTCTCAAGGTGGGGGAATTATTTACTTGAACTGGAACACTGTATTGAGGAAGAGGCTGAAATGAGTCTGGAGGGCCAGATAACAGCCTATCTGCAATTTGAGCTCATTTGGTTTGTTTTCTTCATTAGAACTTACTGCAGTTTGACTTCTACAGGGTGTCATTGTTCTGCTACTAAAGAAAACAACAGTGCTTAATAAACAGTATTTTGTTTCCCGTGTGTATTTTAGTAAACAGTAAAAAAGCACTGGGATTTGTCATTTTCCCCATAGCCATCTAATACCTATGAATTTTGCCTTTATTCCTTAATTCATTGTTCAGGAATTTTGGTACATACAATTAAATCAAATGTGAAAGCAAGTCACATGGTATTTGTATCCCTTAACGAAGAAACCCTGTTATAAGTAGAATGCATTCCTCTCTTGAACAACTTCTGTCAGAGATTATGGCTGACCTCTCTAAGACAGATTTTGACATCCCTGTTCACCTTTCTGCAACATTTTTATTCTGATTCTATGCCAAGAAAATACTTAAACCCATATTTTTAACTTCAGGCACATGTTTAGTTTCCATTGATTTCAATGAAATAATAATAAAAAAAAATTACTAGATATAAGATAATGTTGAAAAACTCTTTTGAATACAAGTGGACCAGGGAATAAAAGTTTCTTTTGACCTGCCCTTAGTTTGAACCCAACAATCTGTACTATCAGTGATCCCACAGCAGAAGAAAGGAAGAACTTCAGCTGCACTATCAATTTTCTGTTTCTGGGTGTCTCCCAGAACAGTCTTCATAAAAACATGTTTGTCTTTGTAGACCAATATACACTTATGTTCAAATTAGCCACAACTTGAAAGTAATTTTTTGGAAGGCAAAGCATGAAGTATAGGAAGTACTTAGAATTAGATGATGAAGTAAGTATATGTCAGCAGACAAAATCATTAATTGGAACTGTTCTGCAGTTACAGAAACAACATCCACCTCAACAGCCATCAGTTTTGTAGTCGTCAATCTTGCAGGTGGAGCCCTGCACCCACAGACAGCAGGGCTCTGTGCTGGGCAGGACACTTACCCAAATACATCTTCAGCAAAACCTGCAGAGACGATTCTTACACACAGTTATGAGTACAAGAAAAAGCTCACACTACCATCTGACTGTATTAGATGTTAGACAGTGATTAACTAGGCTGCCATATCTTATTAAGAATTAATAAGCCATCTTTTCTACTTCTGCAATATCATTAATATAATCCTTCGGTGTTAGCACTGTATTGATTATTCATAGTAATAACAACAACATAACAATCTAGTAATTAGCCATCATTGTACAGTTACTTAGCTTTCAATTATCATAAATTCTGGCCTTAGCTTTCAAAGAGTAGTTTAGCCATCAGACTCAATCAGATGCCTTCTTATAATGAATGCTATATGATTTCACTAACACAGTAAACATCAACTGTTGTTTCAGCCAGGTAAACCTGTTCCCACAGAAAGCTCTGTCCATCTTCAGGCTATTTGCTTAAAAGTTAGCAAGCATTAATAAGCAATTTAAAAATTAAAAAAAAACCAAAACCAAACTTGAAAATTTAAGTTTGCTCTGAAATTTCTCATATAAAGGCTATAATAAGAACATTCATATTAATAATTTTGTTAATTTTCTAACTTATCTGAAGTGAAAGTTAAGGTGATACCACAGGAAGCAAGCACTCTCTCTGTTCCATTAATGTCACATGTTGGCCTGAGTCGTATTACAGAGATGCTGCTGGGGAGATCTCTCCAGCGTCCAAAATGGTTCGTGGAATCTGTTGGCACCAGTATATTTATGTGATGTGCTCAGGGACAACACATAAACTCCCCTGCCTTCTTGAAGTTTTTCAGAGCCTTTGGCCACAGTGGTGCTCTCAGCCCTCAGTTTCAGCTCTGTGCAAGCCCTGCTCTATCAGAGCTGCAAACATGGCTTACAGGTTTTTTTTTACAGAGCTCTTTTTTTCCCCCCCCCAATATCTTAAACACAGATCTCCTCAGTACCTTATATCGGCAAAGGAGAAAACACAAATATGACTGATAACTTGTTGATATCTAATACTTCTCCACCCTATTATTATGGCTAGCACTCCCAAATAGATGAAATGATCTGTTATCCTAACCCAGACAGTTGGCTAAAGTACAATTTTTCATGGAACAACCATGCTCAATGGCCTAAATTGTGATACATCTAATTAATTAGGGAAATATAAATGCCCTTCGAAAATTTTAGAAACAAGAAGTGGATCAGGGAGGCCTGGCGGACAAGAAGTTGAGCGTAGATCAGTTCAACATGAAGCAGTGTGTCCTTGCAGCAAAGAAGGCAAGTGAACCCTGAGCTGTTTTAACAAGAGCATTGTTGGGAGGTCCAGGGAATTGATTCTTTCCCTCATTTGGCACCCATGAGACTGTGACCATTCCTCTGGACAAGAAGGACACTGAAATACTGGAGTGAGTTTAGCACAGGGTCACCACAACGGTCAGGGAGCTGGAGCACACGATGTAAGAGGAGAGGCTGAAGGAGCAGGGCCTGTCCACACTAGAGAAGGCTCAGGACACATCTTAATACTGTCAGAGGATACACAGAAGGTGTAGCCAAATTCTCCTTGGATGTGCAATAGAACAAGAGAAAACAGATCCCACTAAAGATCCACTGAGCAGAGTCAGTGCATATGAAGAAGAAATGGCAAAAAACTCATCCTGTTTGTTTGAGAAGACAATGTTGATTTGAATTTGGGGAAGGGTTCTACATACCTAAATGTTACAGAAGAATTGCTCATGAGTCAATTCAATTTAAAATCAAGGTTAAGTTAATATAATAAACACAATCGCATCTCTAAGATGTTGCACATCAGGAGATCAAACATTAATAAATTAAGGGAACCGATATGGAAAATTAGCAACATCACGGGGCCCTGGTCATATGAAGCCTGGCATGTGAGTCAAATGTGAGGTATTAAGAATCCTTTCCTGACATAGCAGTGTCAGGAAAAAGAGAAAATATTTTTAAACAACTTGAAGCAACTATGAGCAGGAAAAAAATCTAACAATGTCTGTATATTACTGGTACTGCAAATACTGGTGCCAGTACACTGTATATCAGCTGCATTCTTAAACTCCCCTGCGTGGGTTCACACATAGAAAAATAAAACAATGGCAAGATAAATGGATTTCAAATTGTCTCTTAATGTAGTACATTGATTTTTTTTTTTTTCTGACCTCAACTGGGGCTGAGGGAGGGCTCTTGCTTCACTGCAGAAGAGGTTGGCTTAAGTTGCTTCTCAAGGTAAATTTCAAGTAAGTAGTCTTTTAAATCTATGGGCAGCTCACTAATTATGTCTTCAGTCCTATAAAACACATAATTGCCCATTACTGTATTCAGTAGAAATAGTCAAACGTTAATTATGCACGTGCTTCCAGGTGTTTTCAGGATGAGAATCCATGCCAAAGTCAATTAAGTATAGGGCTCCAAAGTGGTTGGGAAATTATATAGGATAAACAGGCAGAGGATGTTTCTTAAGTGAAGGTGCAATTCTGGGTGTCAGACATGGTCAGAAGCATTGTTGTGATGTATTTAACCTTGCGAACAAACAGAAGAGTTGTTCTAACCTATAATTATGAAAGACAACTTTGTCACAATTAAACCTCTAACTAATGTCTATTTACACAATATTCACATCCATCCTGAGGAGCGCAGGTTTTTCATTTGTGAATTCCTTTCTTCTGTAGTCTTTCTGTTTTGACCACATTCTTACTGCCAGCAATCGATTTCGTACCTCCCATTGCAAAACAGGTATTTTGTTTATGCTTTGTCAATAACAAGTTTCGAGACAGTGATTAATTTAGATGAAAAACTGCACAGTGACTACATGTTACATAGGGTCAAAATAAACTCCTTAAACATGGGCATCTATTTCAAGAGACCTCTGTGAAACTACAGCACCCAAATGGTAAATATAACATAGATCCTGTAAAGAGACCTGGGCTCTTCTGAGGTGTAACTGGGTGGCAAACAGGATACCCTCTGTCATCTCAGATGATAATAGATGCCTAAATTTAGAAAAACAGGTCAAGTTCTTAGTCTCTAAAACCCTTACTGAGGCTGCTGGATCTTTAGGATGGCATGTGTTTATTAGTATGGCAGGTTTTTGGCTTTTTTCAGAGCACTATTTCTATGTTGGACTCAGCAGCACTTCTGCACTAGGTTTTACAGTGACACTGGAGACCAGCTGAGGTTCAGGGAGACTGAAAGCCTCATTCAGTTTTCCCAAATCTACTTCAGTCTTCATGTCCAGCATTTTCCACTGGGAAACCCCACAGCTAACCAACAGAAACAGCATGACTTAGTTGCAATTTGTATGGCCTGAGTTTGACCTTACACAGCCTTCCTCCAACATGAGCCCTTGGAGCCAACAGAACCCTTGGATGAAGTCTTAATGGGAAACTTGTTTCCTGATTTATAGAAGGCACTCTGAAAGAAGAAAATCAGGTCTCTACAATATATGAGCTTCTGCTGTTGTAATGACTAACAGGTCATGGTTATAACTCAAGGAGCTACTCACTAGAAAGGTGAGAATCATTCCAAATTGTCCAAGGAAACAATAGCCTGTCTTCACAATCATTATTCCTTAGATAACTAAATACATGGATATAGGCTGTGGGAATCACTGGAATAAAACAGTTCAGATCCTTAACTTTTTGTATAGATGCCTGGACTCGGTGATTTATAGGAAGACATCAAAAGAAGTATTTCATTAACTCACTCAGGACAGGAGATTCATTCTTGTGATTTGTTAAGTACAGCCATTCAATCAGCAAAATTACATTATTATGCTCTGATCTGTCAAATCAACAAATGGAAGATTCTGTCAATTCAAGGTTTATTACTTTCTCTAAAATGCACAGGCCCAAGATAATGGGACAAGAAGGCTGGGCATTTCCTTAGGGAAGGATGAGGAAGAAAGAAAATTCAAAACTGTACCTGCCAGTGAGCACATGATCTGATCTCCAGTGGGGCCTGCAGGAAGTAGAAGGCAAATGGGAAGAAAGCAAGTTAAAAAAGAAATAAAAAATAAAGCTTGGACACACAGGAAGGCAAGAGTGAGAAAGAGAGTGAATGCAGCGACTGACCAGCAGCCCGGGTGCCAGGCCCTTCTGGATTTTGATCTTGCCCTCAGTGCTGACTCACCCTGTGGCCGCCAACCAGTGGCTCCACCTTTATGCTTCAGTTTCTCATAAGCAGGTTGGTATTTATCTATTAGCCTTACGGACTGTTGTAAAGATAATTAATAAAGGTTTGGAAAGTGCTTTGAAGATGAAAGGCCAAATTCACAGTAGGAGGTCATGGAACTGACTTGCTCGTTCATTTTTCAGCAAAACCAGTCTATACTTACAGTAAGCACGCAGAAAATTGCCATTTGCTATTGCCATCTACTCTCTTCTCTACCTATTACACCCTGTGTTTAACTAATGTTTGATTCAAGCAAATCACATGTGTACAACTATTTTTCATCTGAAGTTAATCATGTGCCCAACTGATTGTCAGATTAGATTCCAAGATTAAATGGTGTACAGAGGGCTGTCTGTTATCGTGCATCTACAGAAACATCTGATAAACACTTTTTCAAGTACAAATAATAACAGCTGGCAAGTTATAAAAAAGTGACAAATACATTTAGCACTGGTCATCAGCTCTCTGAAGTTGGGACCATTTTTAAGGTCCCTAGCATCAAAGTAAATGTTGATGGTGGGTGTTTGTTACAATTTTGTATTATTAAAATATATTTATAAAAATCACCGCAAACTGACCTTCCCTAATGATTCCTCTGCTCTAGGCTGAAGTCTTTCAGGTTGGCAAAACAGTCTTAGCTGTTAGGCCATTAGTGTTTTATGGGTGCCATAAACAAACTGTAATTTCTATCCAACTCAATATGCCTGTCTTTAATATGAGTCTATTTAAAGTTTTGCGTGTCAGGCTTTATAGATTCAACTATCTATGAAATCACAATAACTTGACCTAATTTGGTAATGTGTAACAGAAGAAAGCTCAGTAGCCATCCTGAAATAAAGTTTACTTTTAAACTATTCAAACAAATTATTTTATAAATAATTTTTAGTGTGTTGCCAATTAATATTTGCTGTGTTTGATCAGGTATTGCCACTGAATTATCATGATCTATTACAGCAATAGAAAAGATGGCTATTCAGTGTGAATTAGTACATGAAATACCAGGTATGCCACACCAATTAAGTGATTGGTCCACTTCTGCCTCTATTGTACATACTAAGTGAGTAAACTGGATTTTCATTCTAAGGAGAACTAGAAAACTTGCTGCAAGATCAAAGTATTATTAAATTCTGTGACAAATTTTGCTTTTATGGCTTAATACATTTGTAGTTTAGGACAAGCCAGTGAAAAACAATTTATCATCACTGCAAGATGTTCAAATGGGAACACAACCAAGCACACACATAGGTTTTATAAAAAAAGACAGCAAGATGTAATTATTTAACAAACAAAATAAAAGCAAGTTTAAAACCAAACAGACTGCATCTCCAATTTGAAAAACACCACATATGACATCGCTTGAGAAGCTGCAAGAGGTGTCATTACATCCAAATATTCACATCTAAATATGAAAGAAAAACAACAATGTTTTTGTGGCTTGAGTGGCTTAACTGAAAGCTGGATGGAACCACTGATAATTCACTGCTTTCTCCCTTCTGATACCAAAATGAAATGATACAGCAGCTTGCTAACCAGTAATCTTGGATTCCTCCTGCCTGGGGCTCTGTCCCTGATGCAGGGGGCACCTCACACCAATCCACTTCTGGCAGCAGTGAGTTGAGCAGAAGCTACACAGCCTGGCTAGAAAATGAGGTACATGCTCAGGCAGCCCATGTTGAGCTTTATGCTGCCATACCCACCAGTAATGCTGCACATGCTACTAACTCCAGGGAAAACATACCGATAGTATGTCACATTTTCCTTTACCAGCAGCTCGATGGTTGTAGAGGGAGAATCTACCAGTCAAACTTGATTATTTCTTCTGTCATGTTTTTTTTTATGTCTTTCTAATCAAGTGCATGTTTTGTCTTAGTTTCATGTGATTTGAAAAGAGAGATATTTCCCAAAGTCTCCTAAAATTTGTGGATGAATAGTGTCCTGCACAGTAAATTCACAGGGCTGTCATATGCAGTCATGTCTGATTTTATATCCTCATCTATAGAATGAGGATTATTTTATGTGTTACAATTAACAGGTCACTAAGAGGTTAAATTCATGAATGTCAGTCAGCTATTCTGAAAACCTGAAAATGGAGACAGCATTCAACAAATTGCTTTATTAGTTTCCCCACATGCATCCTGCATAAAGTTTAACTCTACAGGATTCATGTGTCATGATTTGTTCTTTGTGAGGAGAAGTCATACTGTTAAACATCTAAAACATTTGTTTCCACACTTTCCACAGTACAGGAAACAAAGCAGTTGGACAAATCCAAGTATTGGGTCATTCAAACAACATTTTTATATTTATTTATTAATTTGTTTATTTATAAAAAAACTGGCTAACAGCACAAGAGCTTGTCACACAGAAAACTACTGACCAGTTAATGCCCAGTGTGTCTGACTGTACTGTAGTTCTCCCACGGAAAGAAGATCCTCATGCAGTGAGCAAAGAGGTGCTAACTCCAGACAGACATCACTTTCCCTTCATAGCCCTTTTCCCACTGCACCTTCCCACTGTGCCTGCCATGTGCTTTCTGATGTGCAGCAGCTTTTTGGTGAGCAATCTGCACACGGGTTGAGAGATAAAGGGAAGCCGTTAGAGCAGGGACTGTGCAGCAGCACAGCAAAGCATGGAGCTGCAGGAGCACAGGCTTATCTGCTGAACAGAGGGGATGAGGGAAAGCACGATGTGTAAAGGTAAAATCTGAAATGCAAGATGCAAATAATTTATTTCAGGTGTTAGGGAAAAAAAAGGGAAATTAAAGAACCGGAGTAAAGTGGAGTAAAGTGGCTTGACTGGCCAGGTCAGAAATTTTTTTCTATTGCAAACAGTGTGGTAAAAATATGAAAGATAGGAAAACAGATTAATTGATCACAGACAGTAGTATTGTCAGCTTGAACGAAGTAAGGAAATTAACTTCAGTACCCGAATATGCACAAGAAAATAAGCCTTCCTGCAAATACAATGAATATGATGTATACTGTCCTTGTTCTCTCTGCAGTATTCCTTCACACAAGTTCAGTGGAAGTTCTGTTGCAGCCTTCAACTGCCAAGTACAATGTCTGTACTGGAGTCTGTGGCAAAACAGTGAATATGGGAAATGGGGTTTAGGAGCATTCCCCACAGATACAGGTCATCTAACAGAAGCAGATACGAGCAGGCTCACTGGAAAGAAGGGACACTGATCAGAGGAAGATGTGGCAGGTGAACATCAGGCCACATTGTGGCAGGTTTTACGGGCCTTGTGAGTTGTTGGACATCTTCAAGGTTTTTTTTTATGTCAAAGATTTGAATACTAGGACAATTCATGTTGGAAAAGAGGTCAGAAGGTCTCTTGTCTAATCTCCTGCTCCAAGCAAGGTCAGCAATGAGATCAGGTTACTCAAGGGTTTATCCAGTTAGGTCTTGAAAACCTCCAAGGCTGGAGCTGCAAACCTCCCTGGACAACCTGCTCCACAGCTCCACTGTTCTCATCTGCATCTTCTTTTATCTCATCTGAGAAATTAATTATTGCTTCCAGTTGCCAGATATCTCCTCCATCTGTTCCTGCTTCATCCTCATTTATAGTGGCACCTTGGAATTGCTGTGGCATTATGATGAAAATAAAACCCAAGGAAGATGATGCTGTGCTATAAACTTAACCCCCCACCTTTGTTCAGGGGATCATAAAGCATTAGCTGATGGCAGTGTCATGTTTTGAACAGTCTCACAGTTGGTATATTTAAATTCTGTAGGCTAAAAGGCTGAAGTCTAATGACTTTAGGAGCGTTCACCTGACTTCAGCACAATCTGAAAACATTCTCACTGTCACCAGAACAAGGACTTCAGTCCCCAGGGATGTTTTATGAAGGACAAGAAGCATCTGTACAAGCATTCCTGCCAAAATAATCAAAAAAACAGTAACTCCCAGTAACTGGAGTAACTGGCTGTATATTTTGCACCCCAAGAACTGCAGGGAGCCAAAATAAGAGCAACAGCAATGGAAGCAGTAAAATAGTTAGGGAGATAGAAAAGGACAGCAAGATGCTCTGTGATACAGATTTGTATTCATATTGAGGTGTGCCAATGTGCCTTCTGAGGCAGAGGCCAGGCTGCCAAGCACCTCAGCAAATTAAAAACCAGCAACGTCATTTGGGTCCCAAACAAAGCAGTGATAAATGTTCTTCCCACACCTATGCACAGAGGTGTGGCGCCCCGGTCTTTCATCAAATCTCTATTTGCAGGAAAACAGCTTGCTAGATAAAGCTACTGCCTAGTAAGAGCCTTTCATAATGTACACCCTACACCTGGCTGGGTAACCCAGGAAAGTTCCTCCAATTAATTATCCTTCCTGTCTGAAGTTGGCGTTTTTTCGATAATTCTGAGGACGCTGCAGTGCTCTCAAGGGCAGAATATTGGCCTGATTGCACCACCCGTCCTCCTCAGACACAGTGCAGAATTTTCAGTCAGGATGTTGCAGCTGTTCCACTGCTGTGCACTGCGGTGTTATGCAATAATTTGGGCCAGGAAATGGAGATTACTTCATACCTTATGCAGAGTGGGTGAGGATTTATGAATATTCTCAGAGGTAAAGTTTTATTTTATAATTAAACAACAAGGAAATAAACACATGAAGCAAAGGCACTAAAGTCAAGCAGGAAGCCTGCTTAATGACTTTCAAATAAGAACTAAAAGTACAATTTAACATAAAATTACAATAACACATGGAACAATTAAAAATATCCTCAGTCTGTTCATCTCAACTGCTGAGTTTACCAGAAAGAATTCATCTGCTATTGGATCATAGAGAAGATGCTCCACAGGCAGTAAGAACTACTTGATCCAAACACACAGTACACTCTGTTTGATGAGAAGGAAACTAGAAAGAATTAAATAGTCAAATGCTGCTAAATCATTTTCCTATGGATGAGGTCATTTGAAAACAAATGTCATCTATTCTGCTAATCAGAAATGGACAGATATTTAATAAACAAATCCTTGCAAAAAGACCTATTTACTGTCTACATCTGTACTAAAGTCTTACTTTCAAAGATTACTAGTTAGAAAATCTTTAAAAATGAATTGTATTAATACCTACGGAGAATTCCTTTAAACTAGGTATTTCTGTGGCATTGCATTTCACCCACCATGTGCAACATGAACATTTTCAGTTCTAAATATATTACAACCCCACCACCCATCAGTTCTTCTTCTGTTATAAAACTAAGTTTAAAAGAGGCACCAATCCCTACTATCTGGATTTCTCATTCAACTATTTTTCCAGGTCTGATACACTTGTAAATAAGTTCTCCCACACCTCCAACATACAGTACCAGTGAAGTGTTAGATCAGGCAGATAAATACTGTCAACACTGTTAGCAATCATCTTGCCAATCACGTAGCAAGTATTTCCTCATTTGTGTTCTGCACAGGGCTAGCGATGTCAGCAGAGCAGATGGTGCAACCTGTCATTAGAAGCTCTGCTGGGAAGAGGTTCAATGCTATAAACCTTCTCTTCCCCCACTCCCTCAAATCACTTCCCTATCTGCATGTCAGAACACAAAACCCGTATCATCAGTAATAAGCTTTGTCCTCAGCATCAGAATACGACACTCACAACTTGGCAGTGGCTAAAAACCGAATTGTCCAGTAACTAGAGGCAAATCTTCAGCTTTCTTCACCGGCTGTGTGCACCACGCAGCCTTGTCAAGCAAAAATACCTCCAGTTTTGAAAACCTAAAAGCAGCTTGAATAACATGGAGTACGTTATCAAGATAATACATTGAGGTATACACTGAACACTGAATTTGCTGACCAATGTAAATACTAAGACATTCTGCATGGTTTTGGAATGGACTAGTGCCTGAAAGAAAATAGGAAACTGCGGTGATCCCAGATGCATGTTTAGGATTGATTCATTACATGTTGCATGGAAACTGCCCCCTTTGCTGTTCTGTTCATATGAGTGTTTTAATTCATCTGAGTCTGCATTTTAATGATTTCTGCAAATCTGAAAAAACATTAGTTGAGGTACCCACAATGATTTAAAAATCCTTCTCAAAATAGCATCTGGCATCCTCAGAGGTATCAAGCTTAAGAGAAAATTGTGTATCAGTAGGCAACACAGATCAGAAGTGGAGTAAGAGCAGCATCTCTTACTATAAAACTATTTAAATTCCTCCTGTTCTCCTGAAGTGTTGGGGTTTTTTTCAATTTTTTGTTTGTTTTTTTTAAGTGCTTAGTATCACCCAGCTTCCTTATTTGTCTTTATTTGACAGATACATAGTTAAAAAACATGGAATTCTACAATATAATGAAACATTACCAACAATAAACAGAATCTCTAGGATTATTATCTAATACAGTACGCTTATGTGCATATATATAAATTTGTATTCCTGTACTCACACACAAACTTGCACACACCTAAATTCATACAATGAGACATTAAGTTCCATTAGAGCTAAAGAACTCTTATAGTTCATTATCATTATTAGAGCTTCAGCAGCAAGATTTTCAGGACTGTGCTGCTTATATTCCCTACAAGAAGAATGCAGTCACCCAAAAAGTTCTCTACCAGCTCCTCTTGCTTTGCAATCAACAGTCATTCGACTCAAGTTATCTACAAGAGGACGGCAGCAGAATTTAGCTTCGTGGACTTCTGTTCATTTAAACAAGAAGGATGCAGACCACATGTCCAGGTTCTTATATAATAAGATGATAGTGACTTAAATTACAGTTCAAAACACCAACTACGATAACAAACAAAAAAAAAATCCTTTTTACAATCCTTACTCAGAACAAGAAATGCATTTCATTTCCCAGTGTCACGTATGAACAAAATTTTCCAGTTTTTCAGGCATTCAAATATATATTTTATTCTTCATGGGGTTAGCTGTTAACTCTTTCATTAAAAAAAACCAACAAAGCTAGAGCACTAAAGGAGGAAGCATACAGTCTGCAGGAGTGTAGTCTGGTGCATTACTGAAAATAAGCCTGGCAATGTCTCCTGGCAACACTTAATAATAAACAAGCAAGTGTAAGTTACAGGCATAGCAACTGAATGCTAGAGATTTCGTTTCTTAGCCAAAAATATTTTCACTAGTTCTATGCACTGCTGAGAACTGTTGCATCCATTTCAGTAGCAGACAATCCACGTTGGGCTGTCTATGGTGGACTTATTTAACAGAGGATTGAACGTCAATTGAATACTTCAGATAAAAAGTAAAATGAAAAACAAGAAAGAGCAATAATTGCCTTCCTCTGATTTTGAACTCCTTCTAGTTGATACTGTTTTTAATCAGATATCTTAATGTCATTTCGGCAGTAGCTGTATAACTAATGGAGTAAATCTGATAGCTGCAAGGGCTATGAGGCCTTTTCAGCAGGTGTTGGCCAAACCTGTCTGCTCTGCTTTAATTGTGCTGGTTACTGTACAAATTCTGTAACAGTTGTGACAGATTTATCACTTAAACTCTGCCCACCAATAAGCTAAACATAACCTCTGACACTACTGCTCAGAGGCTTGAATGTCGGGGGTTTTTCCTACTGGTACAGAGTGGTCAAGAACCCCTGCAGTCAAATCTTAATCATTCTCTATGTCTAAGGGTTGCTTTAAATTTTGAATTGTCTTTTGAGCTCTGAACACTGCTTATAGGAGGATTTTGATCAATTAATTATCTCCTTGATAATAATTTTTCAGCATTTCATTGAGGATGGAAACCAGCAGAGAAGGCTAAGAAGATACAAAGGAAATGAAAAACTGTTGCCTGTTTTCCCTTTCGTAGAGAGAACTTTCATCCTTTTGGACTGGAATGTATGTTCCTTCATTACAATTCACTGCCCTGCCTCTACTTTTGTTCTGGTCTGGAGAGAATCAAACGTGGTCACATATCGTTCATGTTGCTTGCAGTTTTACCCAGAGTGGCTCCATAGTTTAGTTTCATATGCTACTACTGGCCACTCTAAACTTTCCTCCTTTATGCCATGTACACTGATGCTGACAGAACTGTCACTTCAGCCTAGTGAGACTGTAAGGAAAATTTGGCAAAGGTTGTTTATTCTAAATTCAGTATTCTTATTTCTGACCTCAGCTGCTAACCAAGGTCACTACTTCTGAGTTTAGGTCTGTCAAGCTACCCTTGATAGTCTCATGTTCTTTGTAAAAAGGTTTTAAAATTTTGCTTTAACAGTATTAACTGAACCTACATTGTGTGTAGGCTGAGATATTAACTTACAGGCATCTGATGTTAGTTTTGGGTTTTTTTGTTTTCCAGATAGCTACTACACTGTCCTGATTTCAGAAGTGCTGAATACCAGTACCTTTCTTTAGAGAAAAGACAAAAAGGATGTCACTAGAATGTTCAACGATAAAATTGTATGATTTATCTAGGCTGCCTCTGTCACATATGATACTGTATGTCACTGGCAGAAAGGCCTTTATGCTATTACCTAAGCTACTGGTAAATTCAGAGCCATGGGCAATGTTTTGCTAGATATTCAACAATTAAAATACATGCCAGGAATTATGCAATGATACCTCTCCCTCCCTTGTGGTTATTCTTGCTGCAAATGATGAATTAACATTCTAAAAAATCAGCACTGTGAATACTAGGAATGTGGACAGATTAGTGCATTTTCAGTAACTGTACGAGATACAGATAACACAAACATTCAAAGCCTATCAACAATTACACTGCTATTTTCTATGTTTCTGATGGTTCTCCCTTGGAAGAGAAGGAAACCTTTTGAGGACTCTTATGCTGTCCAAAACACAAGGTTCTTACACCTCCCAGCAGTTATAGCCTACTCTTTTGTACTACATCCTTCTTCCTTAATTCTAACAGCTATAATTACTCCAAAAAGTGTGTTAAAAGTAGGAAAGTGTATAGGATCAGTGATGGTGTTCACAGGAGGATACCTGGGGAGAGCAGTTAAACCCCAGTGATGTTTAGACTTCAAATACAATGACATTCATCATAAAACTTAAGGCAGGGCAACTTGTGACCAGTGAATGTTGCCTTTCCTCAGGTTTTATGTCAACATGGCAAACAGAAATGTTTTTGTTCTGTGATGACCCAAAATAAATGTTTTATGAAATCTTTTCTGTGAGCTTTTCTGTCAGAGCTCACCCAGATTTCCTCTCTGTATTCATCTATCTCAGACGGGCATTTTGAGTTCTCTGGACCCTTAAAGCACTAAATATCATATTCACCATAAAAGGGATGGTGAACAAGTATATTTAGGCAGGTCCATTTGGTGTCTATGGAACATGGTTTTTGGGACTGTAACTGTGTCAGCTGAAATGACTATGTCCCTGATTCCAGGAGACCCATACTTTAATAACACAACAGGCTGCTACTTCTGTCCCTTCAGCCCATCCTGCTCAGGCCTGCCTCCTCCTTCAAAGCAATCTAATCTCTGTGCTTTATCTTCACGAAAATATCAGTTGCACACAGTATTAAACACAGTACTTACTGTCAGGGAGGTACTCCCAACAGGAAAGAGAAGCAAGCACATCATTATCTCTAGTCTTCTCCAGGCTTCCTAGCTCAGCTTCCAAACACATGACTTACTGTGCAGGCTGATCTTCACTCGGGGTGTTTTTGGTGCCATTCTCTTTCCCTTTTCTTCCTAGCACTGATCTGATTTGTACCAATACAAAGTAATGCAAAGGAGGCATCAATCCATCCAATACCTCTGAACAGTTCTAAGCCTCTTGTATTTCTAAGAGCCTCTCAGAGTTCTAAGCTCTTCGGTGGCATCAACAGAAGAGCTTCCAGCGTCCAGGCACCAGGCTTCCATCTTCACACTGCAAACAAAGCATTCGTTGTTGTAAGACAGAGCACTTGATTTTTTTAAGATCCCTGAACATTCACTGCTCAAAATGTGTATCTGGAAATCGGATCCCATATTCAAACTAGACTGTTACTATAGTAAATGTGTGTGTGGGTTCAAAAGCCTGTGAGGGACTGCCCTGCCAGGTTATGAAGTCTCTATAGCAAAAGGGAGTTTGTAAATGAGACAAAAGCAAATCTTTTAGTTCTGCATTTCTAAGTGAAACTACCAATGGCGTGAACTTAATGCTCTTCTACATTCTAACAAAGTGCACAGGTTGTTCTGCCCTAAGGGAGAAAAAATTACGAAAATTAAAGGTCAAACTCTTCTCAATTACAGCAACATAAGACCTGGAGGAAGGCTCTTGTATTCATCTTCAGATTTACACTGAAGAACACAGAGTGGACTTGGAAAAGTCTATTTTTAAATCCTCTCCTCCTCATCAGATGAAAGACTGACAGGAGTATTTTACAGACAAGCTTTTTGGTTCAGCACTTATAGAAGATTTAAGGAATGCAATCAGATTGTAAAAACTAATGAGAGACTGATGATAGTTCTCAGTTATTTTGACAACAGCCTCAAGATCATCCATGTGAAAGTGATGGAACTCTGCTTTAAATCAGAAAGTTAAGAATTTTATGCGTGTGACCTATGCAGAAGTTTTGTGCAAAGGAGTTCTCAGATTGCTTTGATAGTGTATCAGAACTAAATGCCGAAAAAAATTATTGTCCTTCAAGCTCCTAGAAGTGCTCAGACTTCTTGTTTTACTTGCAGTGACAGGAATTTTAAAGTAGAATGATTATAGGGTTTGCAAGGTTTCTTGTGCAATTGAAAATCTAGATAACTTCACCTAAGGAAACAAACCACAGCTTTACCCAGATTCCAGTACATAGATCCAAATCCCTGGCTGTGTAAGTTAACCTAACTCCCTCCAAATCCTCATGTCTCAGACAAATTAGCAGAAAGATTACCATAAAGTAAACCCAACTAATTTCAACAATTCAAGTTTTCTTAGACCAGTATGAGTTAGGAAATTATTAAAATATAGGTTCAGCTGGGAAATTAACAGAGATTGATGTTACATCTCAGAACCTACTCACAGAGATTCTCATGTAACAACATCTGGACACAAAACAACCCAGGAACGGAACTGAAAATGTTTCAAAACAGACAAAAAAACTATAAAAATTCAAATAGACTGTGCTCTCCTCTTCCAGCGATCTTATCCACCTGTGTTACATCCCTGGCTCCCTTGTTGCTCGGACTGTCTCTGAGCAGCCAGCACAGTTCCGGCTTGCTCTCTTGTGGCCAACCTTAGAGCTACAATTGTCCTGGTACCGGTGCGTTCCAGGGACCTCTGTGAGTGGTTCTTGTAAAGCTCGGCAGGTTTCCTCGGGGTACAGTCACAGCTGAGCCCAGTGAACGACTCAAATTTGAACAGACAGCCAGGTTACTGAGGTTTAACATGTTACCAAGCACGAGCTGGGGTACAGGACTGAGTACACAAGTAGTTTTATGCTAGTAAAAACAGTTCAGAACACCAGAGCTGGCACAAGAGCACAGACACAAGCGGATTGACCAGAGATGGATCCAGTATGACCATAATTTCAGGAGTGATCTTGCTGCAGGAATCCATTCATTTTAAAAAAGACTTATCAAAAGCCCATTCCATATCAGCAGAAGAATCACCAATTTGTGGTAAGACCAGAAGTTGAAAACATTCCACATTTGCTATTATGCCTCAAGACCATAATCACCACTCTTCTGAACAAACCAATAAAAGTGAGTGGTGGATTTTTGATTAATAAACATTAACTGCATTTATTACTGAACATAACAAGGATAATCATTACAGAAATTATACTTTGACTACTGGGTTACTTGATCATCAACCTTTGTAACGTATCAACAACAAACAAAACACTCGGGCAGCAGAGGGTTGGGAGTTACTCAGATTAAACAAGTTACTCAACAGAACAAGAACGACAAACCAGAAAGCACACTGAGCAATATCACCAGAGCTGTTTTGTGTGACCCAGATATGTGTTATTTCTTCCAGAATTTAAAGGACAAGCCTCAGAACCACTCCGGCCCCAGGGCAAAAATTTCCCAGCAGCTTCAGTTCTTCTGCTTTTTGGGAGTGCCAGAATCACACAAGCACTGGTGCATTGCAGAGAAAAAAGGATCAGCTCCCTGACCTGTCCCACCACACGGTCTCACACACAGCCATGGTCATGCAAGACTGGAGGCACAAGGGTGTGGTTGCAGGTGGAGGGAAGAGCAAGACTGACCTTTTCTGAAGATGTAGCCTCAGTTTCTCTTTCTGTTACAGGCAAATAAACAAATAAGCATAGCATTTGCAAGTTACTGTATTGTCAAATATTCTTATAGCGAAATTGTCTTTTTTCATGCTTCTACTGGGAGTCAAAATCTTCATTCTTCGCTGTCAAAAATTCCAATCAACATCACAGGCATTCCAACCAAGCTCATGGATATCACCAAAACAAGGTATAATCTTGCCATAAGCTCTAAGAATTATCAAAATATACAATACACATGCTTATGTGAGCCACAAAGCAGCAAAAGTCAACACTCCTACATCACTTATGAAAGTAGCAAATATTTTCAAATAATTGATCAAGATTTGAACTATATTTGCACTGCAGTTTTAGCACAGGACTTGGGATAGACATCTCATAAAATCCTACAACTGAGCTGCCGGTAGCAGTCCGTAAATTTGGAATTATTCTTGAGTGTTTAGAATAATTATACAACAATGTTTAAAAAGAAGGGATAAAAATGAGACAAAACCCCCAACTGTAATGTTCCTGCATTAGCCACCTTGACAAAGTCTTACCCAAAAATCCCCTGTGATAGCCCCTGATATTAACAACTCTACAATCTAATTTGTGTGAAAATTAGCAGACTTCTGATTTCTTGAGATATGCATTCATTCACCAATTAACTTAGTGATTAGAACATGTAATTCTTGTAAGTAAGCCAATTTCTTAACTTATTTTTTTTACTCCTCATTGGTGCTACAGGAAGATACTTTCAAACCCTTCTGCTCACAGTAATTGGCTGCTGATACCACTTCTCAACCTAAGTTTATTTAGGATAGTGAATCATGATAATAGTATTTGCCCTGCTATTGTCACCCTGTCACTTAAACTTGTCCCAAGATGTGTTTATAAAGACAGGAAGACAGATGCATCCACAGTAGAGTGGAAAAGACAGACATCCTAGCTGGATGGCCTGAAACATCCACCTTATACAATAATAAAATCATGTGTCTGGTTTGGGTTGGAAGGGTCCTTAAAGATCATCTCATTTCAATCCCCCTGCCATGGGCAGGGACACCTTCCTCTATCCCAGGTCGCTCCAAGCCCCGTCCAACCTGGCCTTGAACACTGCCAGGGATGGGGCAGCCACAGCTTCTTTGGGCAACCCGTGCCAGGGCCTCACCACCCTCACAGGGAAGAATTTCCCCGTAATATCCACTCAAAACCTGCCCTCTGTCGGTTTGAAGCCATTCCCCTTGTCCTGTCACTACACACCCATGTAAAAAGTCCCTCTCAGTCTTCACTGTAGAAACATATACTAATGATGAACACAATGAAACACATGAAGTTAATATCTGTAAATAATATATCGTTCATATCTCCCCTGGAATACCTTTAAGCAAACCGCCTAAAGGTGTTGTTTGAGAGCCGAGAGCAGCCCCCTCGGTGGTCACACCACACCGGGGCGTTCCTTTGCTTTTCCAGGTGTTCCCTCACGCTCCACAAGGGGCGCAGTTTCCGAGCCTCATTCCAGACATCTTCCCCACATTCGGCCCTGTCCCGATGTGACCCTATTCCCGTGGGTTTCTGTCCCGACCGAGGGGACATCCCCCTTGGGGGGTGAAGGGGGCGCGAGACCCCTCAGGCATCCCGCCAGCGGCGCGCGCTGGCGCGCGTGCTCGGGCGCGCCCGCTGATTGGTGCTCTGCGCGGCGCACGCGCTCTGTCGCGACCGGCGGCGGGGGCTCGGGGCGCGTGGGGCTGTCGCCGCTGTCGCCGCTGTCGGTGTGTCACCGGGTGTGAGCGCCCGCTGCTCGCCCGCGGGGATGTCGGGCCGCCCGCCGCGGCAGGAGGACGGGGAGAGCGCGGCGCTGCGCCAGAGGGAGGAGCTGAGCCGGCGGGTGAGCCCCGTCCTGCGCGGGCCGGGCCGGGCCGGGCCGGGCCGGCCGCCCCGGGTGCGAGCGGCGTGAGGGAGGGCAGGGCGGGGGCTGCTGGGGATGCTGTGCCCCGGGTTCTGTGCCGGGCCCTGGGAGCGCCCCGCGGGTAACCAGCTCGCGTCGCCTCGCTGGAAGCTTCTCAGGTTGTCACTTTGGGTCTCACTGCTCCGAGCTGAAGTTGAAGTGTCAGGTGAGGCGCAGTGAGGGTTTTCTCATAGAATCACAGAATCTCGGGTGTTTGGAGGGGTCCCACAAGGATCATCGGAGTCCAGCTCCTGGCCGTGCACAGGACCATCCCCGAGAGTCACACCATGGGCCCGAGAGTATCATCCAAACACTTCTTGAGCTCTGTCAGGCTTCGTGCTGTGACCGCTGCCCTGGGGAGCCTGTTCAGTGCCCAGCCACCCTCGGGGGGAAGAAGCTCTTTCTAATACCCATCTAAACCTCCTCTGACACAACTTCAGGCCATGCTCTCGGGTCCTGTTACTGGTCACCACAGAGATCAGGGTCTGCCCCTCCTCTTCCTCTCTCAAGGAATTTGTAACTACAGTGGGGTCTCCCCTCTGTCTCCTTCAGGCTGAAGAGACCGAGTGCCTTCAGCTACTTCTCATACAGCTTCCCCATATGGCTTCTGTGTAGTGCCAACTTCATCTTTATCTGCTCAAAAAGTCCCAAGGGATTCCAGACACAGAGGTTGATGCTCCTCATGAATTCACTCCCTCTTCCCTGGTGCCCAGTATGGAATCTATCAAGCCCCCATGGAACAAAAAAAAAAGCTCTGTAGTGATAGGTCAAGAAGTAATGGGTACAAATGGAAAGAGGGAAACTCTAGGTTAGATATTAGGAAGAAATTCTTTACTGTGAAGGTGGTGAGACACTGGCACAGGCTGCCCATGGAGGTTGTAGATGCCACAACCCTGGTAGTGTTCGAAACCAGTGTTGGATAGGGCTCTGAGCAACCTGGCTTAGTGAGGGAGGTCCCTGCCAGTAGCAGGTCTTTAATGCCCATCCCAACTCCTTAACATTCTATGAGTCTGTCAAAAAATGCCTTCTATATGGCCATGATGTATAGAGCCAGTGGTGGTTTTGATTGCCTGGGAAGCTACAAAACTGGGACATAACAGAGCTGCAGGTTGATGGTTTAGTCCTTAGCTGAAGTTGGCAGTGCTGTTTTGCCTGTTGGTATTGTAGATATAAGACATTGATGTAGCTGCTGGAGAAGCTGTGCTTTCAGTGTGCCACATTCAGTTTGGCTAACCTCTCCCTGCAGCAGCTTCCCACTGTGGCACCAATTCCAGGAGACACAAAGGAAAAGAAAAAACAAACCACATTGTTTGCTTCTGACCAGATTTTGTTCCAGTTTTTGGCTTTTATGACAATCCTTCTCATTGCCTTTTACCATTTGGAGCTGTCATAAAAGAACATGGGAACACCTGCCACCTCTGTCAGTGCAGCATGGAGTGGTAAATCCCACTAAGGAAGTGGGATTAATGCAAAAATCCAGAGCAGTGGAAAGGCTCCCATTGCTCTTAATACAGTTTTAGTGTATTTGGATTTTCATTAATTTAATTTCGAATCTGGAGCATACCTGTGATTATAAAGTGTATTCTTGATATTATGCTAAATTTGTTTTCCAAAGTTATTTGATGTTGTATTACGTGTGTATATATATTCTTCTCTGGGGGAGAAAAATGTGCTCTCTGATTATAAATAGCTAGAGGCACTCTGGCTTCCCAGTAATGATGGCTTTTGGGAGGAGGAGAAATACCAATGCATGCAAGATAACCTGTTTCTAGAGCGGTTACTTTTAAGTTTTTCATTTTTATATTTACTCTGTCTTCAGTGGTTCATTTGGAGAACAGCAGCTATATATGCATGTAGCTGCCTTAAAATACCATTAAGGATGTTCACCAGTGGGATTATAACATTGTGGTTCATTTTTAGTAATTAAAGTGCATCTTTCACCTTTCAGATTAAAGAGCAGAAGGTTGTAGTAGATGAGCTTTCTAATTTGAAGAAGAACAGGGTAAGTATTTACAAATTTGCTTTTGACTGTTTCATTTTAGAGGAGAAATAAGCACAGAGACAAGAGGGGAAACAAAATCAGAGCATGCTGTCTTTAATTTGTTTTAATACAGATTTTAATACACATGTGGTCTGCTGTTCTCAGAATAACTTGTCCTGCAAATGATGTGGTTATGTACCCTTGTGCAGTGTAACACAGTGTGTTGTGTGGGTCTTAGGCCTTTTTATGCTTTATCTGAGTAATTTCAGTGAGATGTTTGAGTTGATCAGAAGATTTCATGAGGTATTCTTACTTTTTCTGTGCATGTGTTTAAATTAGAAAAGAGAAATGCAGAATAGTCATGGGTTAATCATTAAATGTTTCTGATGGTGCAACATTAGGATGTTGGTGTTGTTAGGGCAAAACTTGTACTTCTGGCATTAAAGTGAAGTTTTGGTAGACCCACAGCAGCTTCTGCTGCAGTGTGGTTCAGAGTCTGTTGTTGTGACTTAATGCAGCCTGGTTTTTGTTTTGCAGAAAGTTTATAAGCAGCAACCCAACAGCAACATATTCTTCCTTGCGGACCGAACAGAAACGCTGTCTCAATGCAAAAGTAAGTTTGCAGTGTAAAAGTAAATCAGATGATTGCATATATAAAAACCGTGTATTAAAATGAAAATCTGACAGCTGGATGTCAAATACGAAATAAACCTCAGACATCTGCTTGTTTTTCTGGACTGGATAAATGTGAAAATGTTTTCACTCGGTTTATGGATGTGATAAAAGAGCAAGTGCTGAAGATAAAGAGGGAGAACATCTGCTCCACAGAGGAGTCATTATTATCAGTGCCCTTTGGGCAGCTGTATAGCACTGTGTCCCTTAAAACAATTAAAATTACACAGGATGAGGAGAAAGAAAATAACAAGTTTAAACTGGAGATTAAGCTAGAAATCTTCAGTTGAAAGAATGGGTCAGTTGGATTATGAAGATGGGAGAATGGATAATAGAGGTGATGGTGGAAGAAACATTAGATGTATACATTTTATTTTCTGGGTTGAGAAATGGCCGCTGTCATTTTCTTTGTTTTGGGTTAATAGTGTTGACATTTTAATCAACAATCCCCTTTCTTTACTACAAATGTGTAAGTCATACTGATTGTATAGGCAATAGTTGGCCTGTGGTAACGTGGTTTTCTTTGGGAGAAAAAAAAATTATGAACTTTGTGTAATAAAGAGGAATAGGCTACAGTGAGCTCTAGTAATTATGGAATACAAACACAGCACTTTGGTTAATTAGTATTTCATTGAACAAGTGGCTGGAATGACTTATTTCTTAGATATAAACTTTTCTGTTTATGAAATTGACTATTTGTATAATACTCTCTTACACAGATACATTAGATGAATTAAAGAAGGCACACCAGGAGATGGAAAATGCCGAAAAAGCTAAAATGAAGAAATAGTTCACGTGAATTCAGTGTCACAATGTGTGGTATTTGTTGTGTTGTTACTTTGTGTGGCCAGCGTTCTATTCCTGATTTCCTAAGTGAACACACACTCCACCATCTTAGAAGAAGAGGACCAGACAGCAGCCAACAGTTGGTAAAAACTGTGTCAGATCTCTCTTACAAATGCCTGTTTTCTGGCCATGTACTTCACTTGAGGGGACTGGTGACTCCTCAGCCTCTAGAAGATGCCAGTAACAATGTTTTCCTTTGGAATGGAGAAGTTTTCAATGGAGTGCATGTAGGAGATCTGGAGAATGACACTCAAGTGATGTTTCATCATCTTACATTATGCAGGAGCGAAGAGGACATTCTGTCACTCTTTTCATCACTGAGGGGTCCCTGGTCTTTCGTTTATTACCAAGCATCTAGACACAGTTTGTGGTTTGGTAGAGATTATTTTGGCCGTCGTAGTTTGCTTTGGCAGTTCAGTCATGAGGCTGACAGTGCCTTCTGTCTCACATCTGTAAGTGGTTATTCTGAACCAGGCAACCAATGGCAAGAAGTCCCAGCATCCGGAATTTTCAAAATTGATCTCAAAGCTTGTGCAACAACTAAATCTTTGTCTTTAACATTGTTTCCATGGAAGTACTGCTACACGGAGAACGCAGCTGAAGAAACATTCATTAATGTCCTTGACCAAGTGTCAAAAGATTTGCCAAGCCACATACATGTTGGGGTGAATGAACCAAAGCTGTGCCTCAGAGCGCCAGTCATCCCCTTAAATACAGCAATTGCTGAAGCTTCAGGTGAATGTACAGGCACTAACAGTAGCAACATTATCCATGAGGTTTCTGTAGAAACCCTCCAAGGATTTCTCGCAGAGGAAGACAAGAAAAAATTAGTGTGTAGGTTTATTGATGTTTTAAGTGAAGCAGTCAAGAGACGAGTTTTATGTCTCTTTAGAGACCAAGATCAGGAAACCAGAGAAGTTCCAAGCATGTCTCATAAGAAAGCACGTGTTGCAGTGCTCTTTTCTGGTGGCATTGATTCTATGGTTATTGCAGCCCTTGCTGATAAACACGTGCCTTTGGAGGAGCCAGTTGATCTTCTCAATGTAGCTTTCATGATGAAAGAACAAGCTAAGCACAAGGGTACCACTAAAAAACGTACCAACCATGAAGTGCAGCTTGATTTGCTTTGTCCTCAAGAAACCTGCCAAGATCTTGATGCTAAAAGTGGTGCTCATTCATCTTGCTTTGATGTTCCTGACAGAATCACTGGTAGGGCAGGACTGAAGGAATTAGAAGCCATTAACCCTTCAAGAACCTGGAACTTTGTGGAAATTAATGTCACACTAGAGGAATTGAAAAAGATGAGGGAACAGCGCATTAATCACCTCATCTATCCACTGGACACAGTCTTGGATGACAGCATTGGCTGTGCAATGTGGTTTGCTTCCAGAGGGGAGGGCTTTATTAGTAACCAAGGAGAACTGAAACCATATAAAAGTTCTGCAAAGGTACTGAGTTTTGTGTTTGTTTATTTTCTGCCTTATGTTTGTAAAACATATATTTATAAAACTTATGAATGTAAAAACAGTTCTGTTGATTCAGAAATCAGGAGGGATCTTTGCTCTTCATAAGGTTTCTGAAATTCACTGACAGAATGTAGAACAGTTCTGTAATTATAATATTTTTGTAATTCTGGAGTTAAAAATTGCATTCAGTTCTTCTGTCATGTAATGTGTAGGGCTTTTCCAGTGAACTTGGATAAGCAACAACATGACGAGGAAAAAAATAATAACCATCATCTATAATTTTCAGTGTTTCAGTTCCAATAGTGGGTACCAGCTATTTGGTTCAAACTGTGTTAACAAATGGAGTGATAAATGTTAGTGAATTATTAAGTAATATTGTCTTGTGCCAGCATCCCACCACTTGCCAAAATATCTTATTTAGGATGCTCTTGATGTGACAAAATAGCAAATAGCACAGGCAGAAAAGATCTTGGCATCTTTTGTAATTAGAGTCTGAGTGACAGAAATACAAAATCTAGCTCTTTCCTTTTTGTAGCTTATCTTCATGGATGTAATATTGCGTAAAATATTTTTAGTAACTAGGTGATTTTCCTGGGAATTGGATTCTGATTTCTCACTTCCCTATTTCTGATGGTTTTCGTAGGGAAGAATGAACTGTTTAATTTCAGGAATTTACAAGCCAACTGCCACCTTTGCTTTTTGAGGCTCCTGTTACTTTTCTAATAATTGCTAGATCCTAAAACCATCTAATTAAGGATCTGCATCTCAGATTTGCAAAACATACAAATTCATCTTATGCCCAGAATATGTTGAAATGGGCCATGAGTTAATAAAACATAAAGCAAAAGTGTCATTTTTCCATCAGCTCTGTACTGCTGAGTTGGTAAAAAATTATTTGGCCACTAACTGGTATCAGATTAGTAAAACACACTTGACTGTTAAAAGGCTTCCACTTTCATAGTGAATTGCTGTTGAAGGCACAGCAATGGGCCAGATGTAGCAGCTGTTTCCGTACTTACTGAGCAGACAGAAGACTGTGAGCCACTTCTATTTTGTGTAATGCACTGTACTAACCCAGTAGCTGGTAAATTAATCTGGGTGTACATTCAGATAACTATTTAGAATATACGACATAATCTTTGGAAACAAATATTTTTTTTACAAAGGCTGGTGTTTAACAAATGCTGTTTATTCTAATAGACACTAACAAAGACATTCTTCAAAGATACTAGTGTATTTGAGGTGCATAGCACATTATTTTGAAGTTTTTTCCTTGCATCAGTGGAAATGTTTGTGTGTACTTTGAATCTGATTGTGAGCCTATTGCAAGTTTCCAGTGACTTTATTGGAAACTGTTTTAGACTTTGTAAATGTGGAATGCAGATCCCATTGTGATAAGTAACACCTCTATAGGATGTGTGTTAAAATTAATATCCTAAAGGGGTAGTTAAACATTTAATATCTGTTACATATTAACTCACACGGATACCAGGATTTGTTGTATTTTGTTTCCTTAGGTTGTGCTTACAGGAATTGGAGCGGATGAACAGCTTGCTGGATATTCTCGACATCGTGTTTGCTTCAAAAAGTACGGCTTAGAGGGCCTGAACAAAGAACTTGAAATGGAGTTAGGTCGCATTTCTTCCAGAAATCTGGGTAGAGATGACAGGATTATCGGTGATCACGGAAAAGAAGCCAGGTATTATTGTTTTAACATGAAGCAAAACTGGTTTTGCAGGTTAGATGCAGCTTTTAACACTCCAACAAAAAGCTTAATTGAAACTTCTGTGTGTTTTGTTCTCTAGTTCTGTTGCAATTTTGTTAACATGTATTGTGTTGTGGAGTTTTTTGGTTTTGTTTTTTAAAAACTAGTCTGTGGTACTGTGGAAGAGTTCCTTCAGGAAATTTAGTAACTTGACTTCCATCTAGAGGCTTTAAGGAGCAGCAAGAGATGAAATAGGAAAAGTCAAGTACATTTTATCGTTTTAAGTGGAACAGTCTTGTGCACAACTTTGAGGTGTTCTGGTGTGGTCATTTGGGGATTGACTTTGGAGAATGACAACATAATGTAAAAGCTGTGTATTCTTGTCCATGCAGTAACTCCATGACAATATCCACTGAGTGTTAAGTCCATATAGTTAGAAAATCCTTTTATTTGTGTTTACTTCCTCCATGCTACCACCAACTTGCAAAAAATTCCTTAGTTGATGTCAAGTAGCAGAGGCCACTCAGGTGCATGAAAGGGTTTCTCCTGTGATGTCAGTGCCAGTGTTTTTCCAAATTTGTTCTTAGTTGCACATTTTCAGTGTGGCACAAGAGCAGTTGCAGTGGTGGACAGGCAATGCTGTTAATCGTGCATAGGATTAGGTATGAATGCCTGGAACTCAGAATGGTCAGAATTTGTTGTGTAAATATTTTTGGTTCAAAGTTACAGTGTAGCTATCTTGAGAAGTGTTACTTAAAGATTTGTATTGCTCTTCCATCGTAGTTTCTGATCTTTTCTGTGATTTTTCTTCTGTGTAAACCCACCATTTCTGATCCTTGTTTTTACTGTTCTCTTTGCTTGATTTTTGAAAACTTCCAGGCTTCTGAGTGTAAACATGATATATTATGGGGTTTCTTTCTCCAGGACAGTGTAACTGCTTTGGAGAAATGTCTCAATATTGTGACACTAAGATTTAAGGTACATCTATGGTTAGGAATTGATACAGAGTCTGAAATCTTTGCATGTGGTAAAGGGGAAAACCAAAACCATCCGTATGAAGTTTTTAAAGGGTCTTTTCCCACGGGTACCTTTCTTTCAGGTTTCCTTTTCTTGATGAAGATGTTGTTTCATTCCTCAATTCTCTGCCTGTCTCAGAAAAAGCTGACTTGACTCTCCCTCGAGGAATGGGTGAGAAGCTGATCCTGCGCCTTGCAGCCAAGGAGCTGGGCCTCACAGCCTCCGCTGTTCTGCCAAAAAGGGCCGTACAGTTTGGATCTCGGATTGCAAAACTGGAGAGCCACAGGGAAAAAGCATCTGACACATGCAGCAGGCTGAAGTTATTTTCAGTAGGTGAATTATAGAAGTACATCTTGAGATACATCTAGTCTGTTTGCAAATGCAGTAAAGCTTTGGAGTTTTCTTAGAATGCTTGGTCTGGGTTTTTTACACACTTGGACATTCCTATTATTAATCATCAAGGTAATACATGTAGATGTGTACTTTTACTAGAGACTCACTATGAATGCATCCCTGGGGGGAAGGGAATACTGGGCTTTGGGGAAGATAAGATAGCCAGAAGTTGGCTTTCCCACCCTTCCTGATGTCAGTGTTGCCAAAAGCATATTGAATCTGTCCAGTTTGTCACATATACTGAATTCAGTGCATTGCTTTGTGGTAGAACAGGGCTAATCCTGCAGCCATGCTTTAGGGGAAGGTTTGGGTTATGGTTCTGGAAGGGAGAGCATGGTGAGGAGCTGGCCTGGGTTGCCAGAGCCAAAAAGAGCTGAAGGTCTGGGGTCTTGTCAGCTCTTGGGAGATCTGCCATCCAGGCATCATCAGACATCAGAAAACAGAGATCACACACACATACCCTGGGTGTTTTGGGGCCATCCTGTACAACCTCCCTGTCTTAGGCCAGTTCTGCAGGGATGGGTTGGTTGGCAGTCCCAGCCTGGCACTCCCTCTGTTCCCAGAGAAACTGGGAAGTTCCCTCCAGGCTCTTCTTAGTCCAATGTTGACTCCCTAGCTTGCTGTCTCTCATTTTAGCTTTAGCTCTGTCACTTTTTCTTCTAATTGTGTCCTTCAAGGAAGATCTCATTTAAACAAATTAAAAAAAAAGTCTCCCTTAAAAAAAAAAAAAAAAAGGCACTCTGGGTGAGTATGTGGATGCAATCATGGGGTTGAAATAGGTATATGAATGGACTTAATCTGAAGAGAAGCTTGAGTTAGCTTGTCTTTTTGTGTATGGAAAGATTGCATTGTGATTAGCTTTACTGAACTTCTTTGTGTTTATTAGAAAGTGCACTTTTATGTATTTTTTTAGTTGTTTTAATACCAACAACGCTTAGTTGTGGAATGGTAAATGGAATCACTTTGGTGATAGGACACGGCATTTGTTTCTCTGACAGGTGATTTTCAACACTAGTAAACTAAGTACTATCAGTAAACATAACAGCACTGCACCAGTTTTTATTGAACAATTTATATTTGCATTTACTAAGTAAGTTACTCTTTAAGATGCCAACCATCGTATCTGTTTTAATTTTGGCACCTTGATGGAATCTTCTTCAACTCTTTTTGAAATATCAATTCCAAGGGGAGCTCTAGAAAATAAAATTATGTCTGTTAAAAATAAATAACATCATTTCCATATCACACAGATGTACAGCTTCACAGACCCTTTGTACAAGTAGAGTCACAGTATTTTTGCACATTCCCTACACTGTGTGACCATTAAAATGGTCTGTCTGAAGCTGTACTTAAACACATCTTTACACTGAAGAAATATTTGCATTTCTAGCGATTCCAAACTCAGGAAACACAGTTGTGGTTTCAAAGCCATCTTTTGGGGATGTCGTTAGATTCTGATTTTAGTTGCTTTGCAACTAAACTCCATTTACATGCAACTGATGAATGCAAAACGCACTACAAATTTACAGATATCTTTTTCCACGATAATCTTAAATAATGTATTTTCTACAGCAAGTGAAACTTAGTATTTCATTCACTGATATATATACAGCAAGTTATTTTTGAAGAAGAGTATTTTATAATTTTTAATGTGAAAATTATAATACTTTTTTTTTTTTTGTACTGAGACCATCCAAGTCTGTTTTCCTGAAAATGGAAAGGGAAAAAAACCTGAGAAAAAGCCCAAGTTTAAGACGAGCTGGTAATTTTGAAATACTAGAATTTTGTTTGGCCTTAATCCATAGAGCAAGTGTTACCTGACTGGTTGTTAAAAAAATCAGTATTATTAGTAAAAAAAAGAAAAAAAAAAGTATTCATCAGATGATATATGTTAAATTCTTTTTTTAATTGATTGCTTATTATGAATACACAGTTGGACTTGGAGCATGCTGACTTATGCCTGTGGTGACTGAGAAGCTAAAGGAGAGTATTGCAGCTTAGCTGGCTCCAGTTTTCCTGTACCACAGTGGTAGTAGGAAAACACTCAGAATTGTTATGATGTGTGGTAATTTAAGTTTCTGAGCCAAACCAAACATAAATGATCATTTGTATTTCACAGCTATGTTGAACAATAACTTCTATAAGTGTTGCAAAGACACTTCTCAGCTGCTTCTGCCACTTTTTAGTGCAACCTCCTTCCCCTTTCACTGCCCACAGTGAATCCTGAGGGAACAGACTGGGAGTGAGCAGTCACTTACTTGGGTTCGTAGCGGATGTCATCGGTCCTGTGCAGAACACCAAGTCCTGCACGTAACCTTTCAATGCCGTTCCTGAGCAAGAAAGCAGTTACATAAAATACTTGTCATTACTCTCTGAACATGGCACGTGGTTCAGTCACCACGAAAAGAAGTTCTTGACTCTGATGTCAGCTTTTAAAGAACATTATAGAAGCACATAACAAAGAGAAACAACCCTTACCATGCAATCATAACACCGTTATCAGTGCACAGTCTTGGAGGAGGACACAGTAAAGCAAAATCATTTGCATCTGCCAAATTCTGTAAACCTTTTCGGATATACTGGTTACTTGCAACTCCTCCTGATACAACCTGACAGCAGTGACAAAAAAAGGGCATTAACTCCAAAGTACTGATGGGTGACTTTCAGCTAGCATCCTGTTTAAAAAAGCAGTTATCAGTCCTGAAGACAGCAATAAATAATGCATTTGAAGATTAAAACATATCAGAAGAGATGCTAAAAGACATTCCTGAATAAAAGCAAGGCAGTTTAGTAGAAGGAAAGTTGGAACTAGATGATCTTAAAGGTCCCTTCCAACCCAAACCAGTCTGTGGTTCCAGTGGAGCTAGAACAGCCATCAGTATTGTGGAGCACAAAGTCAAATTGTGTGGCCTAAGTTGTTATGGGAGGTTAAATTAGATGGTAAGAAAATACCTTTCTAGCTTAAATCCAACTATCTATTATAGTCGACATTACAACTAGAAATATTGTAAATATTTATATCACTGTTACTTCAATCCTGGTATTTTAACAACGTAATGCATACTGAGATCTTCCTCACCTGTCAAGGCAGAAAGTACAACAAGGCATCTGCATCTTCAGATGATGTTATATAGTCAAACAGAAAAAGGAAGAAGAAGCATACCCACCAAGGTTGCGTTTTGTGGTGGTAAGATGCTGTTTTTCGTGCAGAACAGCATGGCCCGATAGGTGCGCTGCATGATGTGAACGGCCACCGCGTGCTGGACGGCAGCGGCAACATCCTCAACGCAGGACAGGATCTCACCCTCCTGAATACCTGCAAAAATGTACGGTCAAAGGGGCTTTCCTGAGTGTGGGTCATCAGAAACGTGGTTTACACCTGACTGTTTAAAAATACCTTCTTCTTTTTCTTTTTGTGCAATGGCATTCTTGACAAGGTTCAGGAGGCCGGAAAAAGAGAAGTTGCAGTTGCGATACTGTTTCATGGGCAGTCGGAACACGACCTGTTCCTGGTTTCCAGTCTGAGCCAAGTGCTCTATCGCCTGCCCCCCAGCCATGCTGTGGCACTCTGGGTGCTTTCTTAAAGACAGTCTTCTTGCCACCTGAGGAGATAATAAACACCAGACTTGAAATCAGTTCCTCCTGTAACTGCACCACTGTATAGGAGTCCATGGAATAAATCTGGACACCTCAAAAAGCAATCCAGTGTGAACCTACAAACAGGGCACAGCAAGCACAAGACGTTAACACCAGCTGGATTTTTTTTTTTCCTGAAGTATTTAGAAATGCAGTTCTAGAACAATTTGGGCAAACATGAGGATCAACAAATTTTGCAGGACACATTAGTTACTCCCATTTTCCAGCTATAGGAAACACACACAGATGGCCATATTGTACTGCCAGATACACAAGAACAAAGTTGGTTTCAACTTTAGACAGTCCCCTTTCTGACTCTCCCAATTTTTTACTTAGTGTGCGCAAATACTATTTAAAAGTCTGAGAACAAAACTCTTTAAGTGACCAATTTTACAGACTGTAGTCAGTCACCCAGAAAACTTAAGATTCTGAAAGCCAAACTGTAAGCTTTTCAAACTGTAAGCAATAAAACTAGTATTAGAAATGTTTTAATATGTATTGTTTTAAACCTGACAGCATCCTTTAAAATAGCACTGTCAATCTTCTCAAATTCATACAACTTGTATAACTGGTCAATGAACTTTCAACACCAGTTTCAGTTGTTAGTCTGCCTATTACTAAAAACATAATCAATGTACATATGTTACAATTGATGTTATGTGTACATTTTTAACAGACTCTCGTGTCTGTTCAAGATAGAGAAAAACCCTGTTAAGTAAAGCTCACATTACACTGAATTACTGTCCTTGGGCTGATGATACTACTACCATTATGTAGTACAAATGCAGTAAAAAGAAGAAAAAACTAGGTTCACTTATGTAAGGAAATACTACCTTATCCAGCATGTCACCTGGTGCAATATCTATGGACTGTCCAAGCAGAAGGAAATCTGACACTCCTTGTGCTACTGCCAAGAGACAGTGGCCTCCAGAGACCAAAAGAACTAAGAAGGGAAATTCCAGGTGATGTGTGAGCCTGACGGTCAGCGCGTGAGCCTCCATGTGATGGATGGGTATGAACGGCTTCTGGTGCCTGTTCACCAAGGCCAGGCTGTACTTCAGCCCCACCCCAAGGCTTAGAGCAAGTCCAGGTTTCACTGTAGTTGCAACAGCTGCAAGCTCAGGTACAGAAACGCCACTGACACGAAGCGCCTCTTCCACCACTTGCTCGATGTTTTCTCTGTGAAGCTGCTGTGCCACCACAGGAATTATTCCACCTGTTCTAGTAAAACCAAAGAATTACAATCCATTGGTATTTCAGAACAGACAGAATGGCATGAAAATAGTTTTCAGGCACCTCTTAACCTTGCCATATCCAGCCTGTTTTCCTTGGTGCATTCTCAAATACCTTGTTTAGTGTAAAAGGCACTGAAGAGAGCTAAATTATCACTAGGGGGTCAGAAAAGGATGTAACCTGCCCTTTTTGGTACAGATACTTCTTAAATGCATCTCAACACTGTTCCAAAGCAAGGTCTGTAATATAATATTCACAACCCCTCACTTACTAGTTCACGTTCTTAGCCACCAATGCTTATATTTATTTTCACTTAAAAACATTAAGACATTTGGTGGTTTTGCCAGTAACTATGATTTCATCTTTAATTCAAGCTAGAGGAGTAATCTGTCCCTTTCTAAAAGAAAATACTGGAAGAAACTTCTGAAATGCACATTTCTTTCTTTCCCCTTAAGCAGTACGTATTGTGGCCCAAGGGATATGTCTTCCCACCCACCAACCTCTTACTGGTTTTTATGGAGCAGGGAAAACTTATATGGACGATATTGCAAGTAATAATAACAATAAAAGTTATTAAGGCAAAAGCCTTCAGAGAAGTCTGTTCTTACTGTAAATGGACTTCCTTCTGACAGTGCAGGGCTTCTCCCAGGACACAGCCAGCATCATCCACCACGGCAGCGCCCGTGTCGTCACAGCTCGTCTCTATTCCCAAAACCAGCCTCCGAGAACGCTGTTTTCCGGGGTGAGATGAGCTGCTTCTCAGCCACGCAGCTCGGCCGTGTTTAACCGACTTCAAAAGGCTTTTGGCAACACTGTTCATTGTTAAAAGTCTACCTGGTGGCTATGTCTAGAAGAGAACTGTATGGTTTATTATTACTAGAGGGTTTTCAAGCATGTGCGCCGCTCTGATCTTCCGAAGAGGTGGTGTTACTTTCACAGTTATGAATGGCCACACATCATATTTAAGACACCAAGAAAAAAAATATCTGTGAGCTCACGTCTTGTTTCACCTTACAGCGGGTAGAGTTCCTCACCAGGCTGGCTGCGTGCGGTGCCTCCGGCAGCCCCGCGGGCGGGACTCGGACCCAGCCCCCGCAGCAGCCCCGCGCGGTGTGCCCGCCGATCCCCGGCGGATGCTCCTCCCGCCCCGCGGCACCTCCAGGGCCGCTCCTCGGCCGCGCCGCCCGTATCACGCCGCACCTGCGCTATCCCCTGTCGCGACCTGTCGCCACCGCCGCCCCCCGCCCTTCCCAGCGCTCGGCTCCGCCCCGCCGGGTCACGGGGCGGCGCTTCCCGGGCCCGGCGCAGCCGCCGAGCTGCGATTCCTCGATCCAAGGGCTTTGTCCGGCCGCCCGCCCGCCCGCAGGCATCCCCGCCCCGTGACCTGCGGTCCCTAAGGTCGCTCCGTATCTGAAAGTCCCTGCCACTTGCACGCAAGGCAGTGACTGTCAAAGGCGGCACAGCCTTGGGATGGCCACTGCTTGAAAATCAGTTCCCACTTCCTGCACAAATAACGCAAAGAACTCGTTACTAAGTTGCTAAAGAAAATTCATAGCTCGTTGCCATTTCTTTTTTTAACAGTACCTTTATCGATAAAGTAAACAACCAGAAAATTTCCTTAGCAGGAAAAGAAGTACGCCACTGTGGGCTTGTCTTTTTTTATTTTTAATTTTAATTTTTTTTTTCCAGCTCACTGGCTGTCACTGCAACCAAAATGTAAATCAAGTCTTAAATGGAGTCTCCTGTTACATCTGAGCCAGTTTTGGCTGACAGACAAACGGCAGACTTCAAAATTCATCCTTTTCCCAAGACAGAGATACAAGTGCTCAGAGCTGTAGATGTACCTTTTTCACTCTAATTCCAGAGCTGATTATATACAAGAAAACCCCGTACTGCACATTACCCCTAAAACACAGCATTCCTCCACATTTCCAAGACATGCAAGTTATCTTTTTCTGCAAAAGCATACAGTTAGTCCATGTGATTTGCCGAATCACCTACTTCTAGTTCAGCTTCTATTCTAACTTACAACCCACCCAGTTTCCCTTACATGCTCTGACACAGCTGTAACAGAGCTGCTTCTCCTACAACACCAGCAACCCTTTCCTGACCCCATAACAGGCCTCTCAGCTACTGAAAAAAACCCCATCAGCCAATATCAGAGAAAATAGTCAAAAGTCCACACCTACAAAGAAATTCCCATTTTTCAGGATGTCCCTTTTACACATAGAAAAGTCAGTGTCCTGGTAAGCAAAATGAAATAAACACAACAGCGGCAATTTTTCAAAGCGTACATAAACCGAGCTATCAAGTTGATCTGGAAATCCCCTGAGCTGGCAGTTAAGGACTTTTTTCGGTCATTGTGACAAAAAAAAATAAATCACAAGAACAGAGAAGGCAGAATTACACCATCAGTTTATGCTCACTGTCACAGTATTTACTGTGAGACAAACTTTCACAATGCAATAACAAGCACAACCACCTACAATCCATACAGCAGGAACTAGCTACTTTCACTTAAACTAAGAATGCAGCCTCACCAGTCCCTGGCATTGAGGATCCCGGATTTATATGTGAAGTTACCATCTGCATTATGGATAATGGGCATTTGTGAAACGCTGCTCTCCATTTCAGCTGTTACTTGCACCTTCCTTTACAAATCACTTGCGTCAGCCACACGTACAGTCTTAGTGGGGATTAGGCTTTAGAGCTGGGCCTGCCCAGCTCTTTGTGGAAATCTCTCTTCTACAGGTTTCCAATTCACATTTAAGTATTTGAAGGCAGCTTCTTATAAACTCGACTTTCATCCCAGACAATGCTGCACGAAGCAGGAATTGTATCTCAGATGTACAGGCATCTCTCACTGACTACGATGAGATACTGGGCACAGCAGACTACTCGTTTCCTTCACCCGGGGAGCAGCAGGAGCCATGTCAGGGGCGGCCAGTGTGGAACCTTCTCCTTAGTATTTATTGATGCCAAAGATCCGAACGCCGTGCAGCTGTGGCAGCTTGGGGATGAGCACAGTCAGGAGAGAGGCTGTGTTCAGGATAAAGTGTGTCGGATCATACTTGGTGTAGAAACTCGTCAGGAAGTACCTGCAGGAGAAAACGGAGCAAGCTTAGACCCTGGTCTAAAAAATAAACAAACAAAGCAGAGTTGAGGAAAGTGCTTTAGTAATCAGTAAGATTTTACTGATCTATTCCTGTATTAAATATCTCACCTGAGGTTCTAGAATATCTACAGCAAAATTATGGTCTAGGTCTCCCCATACTTCTCAAGGTGTTGAAAAGCAACTCACCACGAGTATTTTCCTCCACCACTTCTCCCTGCCCATTTGAGTTTGACTTCTGAAGCCACAAGTCTGATTTATGATCCAGATTTTAAATAGTGTTAAGATCTGATATCAAAATATTTGCAGTTCTGCTGCCCTAGCAAACTCAGTGACAAAGCATTTGACATTTTTCAGTGCAAAAATTATTTATGCTGAGCACACCTGTGACTGGCGTGATTTTAAAGCGCTTCCCATTTGGCAGATGTTTCCAGCACATTTTTCTTTAAAGCTAATTCACAACCTGTTCATCTAGAATAAGGAAATGTGCCTCAGAAAAGCCAATTCACTACCAACTTCTTTATGCTTTGAGCCTGTAATTTCATCCTCATGACAGAAATGAGGCAATCAGATTTTGGAGGTTTGGGTTTTTTTCCACAGCACAACAGAGATGTTATTCAGCTACTTATACATTATTAGTGCATCAGGAGAACCATACACTAGTGTTCTGAATAAAAAACTGCTGATGCAAAGTGGGGAGCTTTTGGAAAATTTATTTTGAGGAATTACATGCATTTTTTCACTTTTTATCCTTTATGGACAGACTTTCCAAACATTATGCAGGATCGTGCCTCCTCCTCCCCCCCTCACTCTGCCATGCAAGCGGACAACTTTCTTTAGGGGAAAACAGGAAGACTTTTAGAGTTGGACATTAAATACGTATCTGATTTCCTTCAGTTACTCAACCCTACTTTTGTCAACAGAGACAGGCGTGTAGGATTTCTAAGCCATTTACAGAACTAGCGTAAACAGAAGACAGTAGGTAGAAAGCCAAACTGACACTGGACCCATGCAGCGAGGACTGACACACTCCTCCAAACTCAGAAGTTGCAAAATGGTTAACAAATGCTGTTGCAAAGGCAATTGGTTAAAATTTCCAATATTTATGACTTCACAATCTCTTAAAAGATCTTCGAGAGTTACCAGTAAGTTTTCCCCACAACATTTCTAATCTTTAAAGCCCGCCCCATTTACAAACTTTGTTTACAAACTTTGACTTCAACATATGGAGTGTCAAAAGCAGCATGAAGAAAGGTTTTTGATCACATGGCCTATAAATATGTACTCCCTACCTCTGTGATGTAGAAATAAATTACCAAACAAGCAAGCAAGAAATGAGAGAAAATGCTTTCAGAATGTAAATTGCAACCTATTATGTTGCAGCTTTTGAAATCGTGGGTTTTATGATTCAATTCATCCAAAAGACAGTTTTGAACTCACAGAATTATAGGAGAGATTGTGAAGAACTTTCTTGAAGATGTGAACTGTACTCCATAATCCAGTTGTTCCCAGTGTGTTAGTAGCCTAGCTTTCCCCTGATCAGGTGTTTCAAAAGGAGTTCCCTTTACTGCATGCAAAAACACATACATTCCCTGGGGAAAATAAAAAGTGAATACAGAGGTACTTTTAGCTAAATGTTTTTATAATTGTTATATTGTTCAACACATTGTAAAAAAAAAAAAGAGTATAAGTGAATTCTCACCCAGAAGAGCTGCTGGCCTGTAACAGAAAATTATCGAGGAGCAAGGAAAAGACAAGAGGTGATTTGCCCAAGACTGTGCAGTGAGTGGCACAGTCAGAGTAACAGTAATGTTTGTGTAACATCTGATCCACTCCCTTGTCCTCTACATTAGATGGCCAAAATTCCATGAAATCAACAGAATTTTAACAAGCACTGTAACAAGTTTGGGGCGGCTGATTTATATTACCACAGTGTTTAATGAGCAGTGAGGTAGAGCCTGCCTCCAGACCAGAGGCCTGTGAACCTAAGACAATTGATTTGTTTAATTAATTTTTGGATTAATGATGTTTGCAGCGTCTCCATTTTAATAACCTAAAAGAGACTTTTAGGACAGATCCAAATGCTCACCACACATTTTATTTCATGCTGGTACTTGCAGAAAGGACCACCAAAAATGCTTTCAAGGTAAGCTAAGAGTTTTCCATTAGTGGAAATACAAGAATTTTTTTCTTTGTCAAACCATTCAAGGATTTGTTTCCAAAAGAAGTGCCATTTAAATGCTGAAATACCCAGGAAGTGCAATTTATACTTATCTTCTAGTGTTCCACTACAAAACTACTTGTCAGTGCATGCTCTCATCCCCATTGTCATTACAGCTACTTGCAATGAATTCAAATATGGCATGTTGGAAATATTTAGTAATACTTGTCTCTGCCAACATCTTGAGTGTCTGACATGTCTGATGCTTTCACAGATAACATACAAAATGCTCTAATGACAAAATTCCACCACCAGTTTTAAACCTATCTACAAAAAGCTCAACTAAAAATTAAATTTTTTCGTGATTCAAGAGGATATTATCCATCCTCAGTCTTTACAGTGAACTACTATTTTTGTAAATGAGGAAGGAACTATCTTTTTGTCAGGACTTCTCTGCTGTTAACCATCTGAGAAAGCTGAGTTAGCAAACCTCGAGTATGATGTAAATTGCTGGATTATGGCCCTCTTTCCTCTAAGCGCTGAGGACCAATATACATAGTTGCATTACTTTAAGTGATTATAATATAATGGAGAGAGGAGCAGAAAGATTCTTAAGGTCGTCAGCTTCCGAAATCTTTTGCATACAAGAGTCATCATGCAAATCACGATCCACTGAATAAGAAATGGTTTCAGGGCTTGGGTCAAAGTAGCCCAGTTTTTCCCACTGCTGTCAAACGAGATTTCTCTTATAGAGTTATGTAGTTATAACCTTGTATGCTGAAGTCATTCTGAGCTACAACTTTCCTGGCTTGGCCAGAAATCAAAGCTAGAAGAAACGGAACACAAATATTTCTGTCCAAGAAAAGAGGTAAGGTGCTGAAAGTAAACATTTTGGAATACTAACAGATTTATTTAGAAAAATCAACAGATAATACTAAAGAATTAAAAATGTGATGGTTTATAGATTCAGCACAGCTCCCTAATAATACACAGAACACTGTAAAAGTTGGTTGGCATGATGACTTTATGTTTGCAACCTTCTAGCTTAATTAAATGCCTTTTAGAAGAATACATAACTATGGAAGGAGTATTTCACGTCATTCATGCCTAAATCAAAAGTGATCATGTATCACTCCTCCCATCCCCAAACAGCCAATCATCTGTGGATAAGCCAAGCAGAGATGCTGTTTTGGCCAGCAGGATTTCATTATCCACACAGACTGGCTATTTTCCTCTTCCCTTGCTACTGAAAATGAATACCCACGAGCAACTTTTGCACGAGCGGTTACTTACCAGGTTGTGAATCACATTTGTTAAGGTCCAGGCAACGGGGACACTAAAGAAGGGAATGCTGAGCAGGACAATGTGCAGCATGCCGACTCCCAGCGCGTATGTCAGCCACATTCCTCGACTGTTCATCACTCGCGTGTTTGGATTTACCTCGCTGTGGGCAACTCCTACGTTCATTTTTACCCTATAAAACAGATCTTTTTGAAGGCTGAGACTACTGTTACAGAGGGGTACTTAACATTTTCAAATGTGAGAAAAGGCTGTTTTAAATAAGCAGGTCTGGAAAAGAACACAGTGCATAAACCAAGATGTACCTCAAGATCTTCAAACTGTGGTTCGTACAGAAGTCAATGCAAAGGGGCAGTTAGGAACTGTTTGTTCAAAAAAAGAGCAAACAAATAAAACTTCCGAGCCTGTTACAGAAGGAACATTTAAAAAAAATTACTAAGTTGTGCTGTTAGAGGCTGAAGTTGCAAACTGGTAAGAAACCAAGCTTATAACTTTCATCTTCTGAATTAGTTTTTCCATCCATGACAATATCCAGAGTTCTTCTCCACCTTTCATATCAATTTTCCTCCTATTTCTTGTTCACGTAATGGTTAGTAAAGAGTTCTGCATATACCAGTTGCCCAGCCATCTACTGCTAGAAAGAACAACCAAGGACTAATTCATGCCTATTTTTCTTGCAGTAGAGTGCAGATTTCAGATTTTCCTCCCTCACCCATCTGTTATTTTTCAGACAGACATTTCCATCTTTCAAATGTGGAGCACGGGTTCAAAAGTTTCTAAGCAACAGACACATGCAGAGATACACAGAACAAGTTCATATGCCGATTTACTAAAAAAACTGACAGAACTTAGGGATGGTGACACACTCATCCTGTTGTAGTAAAATTTGTAATGATAATTAAAAAAACCCAACAAACCATTGCTTACTTCATCCTCACGTGATCTGTGGGACTATGTATATTCATTTATGGAACTGGGAAAGAGCTATTTTTTAACATTCATCTGAATCGGACTACAAAAGCACCGCACAACCAGCAAAAGGCAGCTTGCTTCTGGTAGGAAGTTTGTTCCTGACAAACTGGCTTAGTGCTGTACAGAGTATAAAATAAACACAAAATACCCGAGTATTTTGCAGTATTAAACGCGGTAGAAAAAAAGAAAAATAAACAGACGAGATGAAGCCGAAAGCGAGCCGGGGCTGTGCCGACACGAATCAGTGCCTGTCGCAGGGCATTCAAACCGTGCAGGGGACGCGTTACCTGGGGTGGGCGACGCGAGGCCGATCCTCCCTGCTGGGGATGCAGCGCCCGCCGAGCTCGTACCTAGAGAGACATCCCGGCGTGACCCACCGTCCCTTCCCGTTTCCCCTCGCCGTTCCCGCCCGATCCGAGGGAACAGCTCGGCTGTTTTCCCTGCCATCGCTCCCCTCCCGGCCCCGCCGCTGCCGCGGCCCGGCCGTGCCCGTGGCCTTCTCCGCGGCCCCGGCCGCCCGTCCGTCCCTCCGCCCCCCGGGCGGTCCCACCTTTCCGCAGCCCCGCGGAGCCGGAGCGGAGCGCGGGGCGCCGGGTGCAGGTAGAGCTTGCGGTGCCCTGGGCAGGGCGGGCCGGGGGCAGCGCAGGGGCCGGGCCGGGCCGCCCGCACCGCCCACGGCAGCGGCAGCGGGGCGGGCGCGAAGGTGGCGCAGCCGCGGGGCCGCCCGGGACGGCGGGGAAGCGCCGCCGCCTCCTCGGAGTCTGAGCCGGGCCTGGGCTGGGCCTGGGCAGAGGCCGCGCCAGGCCCCGGGAGCAGCGAGCGCCGGGTGGGAGCGGCCCCGCCTCTCGCAGCGAGAACCGGGAACTGCGGACGGCTCGTGTGGTTTGGGGTAAACTCAGGAGACCGCAGGGGTTCTCTGCAGCTTGTTGCCTTCCCACCATGCCGTAAACAAGAGAGTTGCGTCAGTTGCTGGACCCCTGAGAAAGGCGGCTGTGTGGGGGTGTGGGGGGGTCTGGGTGCAGCTCCAGACGTCTGCGGGGTGGGAGCCATGGAGTTTATGGAGGTTTTGTTCCCGGTTCTCCTGAGGGGGTGCAGCACCGCGGCTGGCGCTGGGGTGTCTCGCTCGGTGCAGAAGGGTGCGAGGGCTGCATCAGTGAGGGGGCCCGCACACAGAAAATACGGAGCCTGCCCTCGGAGCACAGTCGTAACCTGCCTGGTCGGTGGGAACTACGTAGTGTGGCTTGAGCTGAAATGTGTGTCTTTTAGCTAAAAGTCATCAAAGGTTGGATGCATTCCCGTGGGTGGGAAGGCTCCCAGTGGTCCCTTCCTCCCTCCCAGCAGCTGTTCCCGAGGTGTGTCCAGCGCTGTATCCCTCGGTTTGGGCCTGGGAAAGGGAGGGCACACTGGAGCAGGTTGCTCTCCCCAAACTGACTGCATCAGGCACACCTCATGGAAAATTTGTCTTTGGGATCTGCAGCGTTTCTGTTTTAACACCCTCCCGTGTCTTAGTCGGTGTCTTTTCATGGAGATATCCAGCTCCTGTCTGGCACTTGCCGTGAGTCAATCATGAAGCACTTGACACAGGAGACCTGAACAATGTGTGAATGTGTGAGGGAACCTGCCTCAAAACCTGCCTCTCTGAACACATGTACATGATTAATAGGGGTCCATCTTCAACAACACGTCTTCTCATGCTCCTTTTCCAGTTTGAGGAAAAACAATTTGTTGCGTCTTTTTACAGTATCTGAAAGCAAAACTTCCTTTGCAATGTAAATAACGGTATAAAGAGAAAACCTCTTTGTAGCTGTTCTTATAAAGGTTTTAGTGGTGCTTCCGCTTCATAACACTGGTTTGGGTTTTTTTCCCCTCTAAGTAACCACATTTTTGCTTTGTCTTTTATGTTTGAAGAGTGTCGGTCTTTAGAAGGATGTTGAGGCAGAGAAGTGTCCTGTAATTGTTGTATTAGTTGCATCTATCCTGCAGGGTAGTGGTGCTCAGGGGTGTTGGCTGCAATCCCTCACCATGTCCTGACTGTGTCAGGAGGAAATCTGGGTATGTTCCATTCCTCCACGTGTGCTCATATCCTTGGGATGGGTGCTGAGTGTGCAGTTTGTGTTCTTCAGCATATACCTTGGACCGAATCGATGGGGAAGCTAGGACTGCCAGGATAACAGTGTAAATAACATTACATAACATAACCCAGAGGAGAGAAGAACCCTCTTTGGACCATTCTTGAGGTTCAAAGAGCTGCCTAGCAATGATCTTCCCCCCCGCCTTTTCTCATCTGCATGAAAAACTGTGACTGAGTTCTTTATGTCAGGTTACAAGAATCAACAAAATGTTTTTCCTCAGGCTTGCTTAATTGTGTTGATTTGGGTGCTTAAACAAATATATACGAAAATTCACAGACCCACTCATGATCTCTTCATGTTAGAGTGTCTGTGTAATACAGCAAGAATTTTATAACCCTTCATGTTTCAAATAATTAAAAAAAGAAATCACCTCTGGTTGATAATGTGAGAGATAGAGTGACACAGAAATAAACTGACCTGCCTGAGGACACACAGTACATCAGATCAGAGAGGCAGGGTTGTAATTAAGAAGTTTTTGGTTTGGTTTTCATTTTTGCCAGTAGATCACTTTGCCACTGGATATAACTTTTCCCTCAGCACCACTGTGTTGCCTGCCCACTTCTTTCCTTAAAATTACTGACTGCAGAGGAAGCTGGGACCTACTATAACATGAAAATTTTGCTCTCCAGCCATAGTGTTGTGCTTTGTCAACATTTTCAAGTTGCTGTGAAATGGTTACTTAGAAATGTGTATTTGTAGTATTCCTTTTACACTCTGTTTCTGTTATTTTCTGTGCAGCTTCTCTGAATCTTAATCCACTATGAAGCAGCTGCCAGGAGAAACTATTCATCTCCTTTCAAGTTCTCAGGTGATTACTTCAGTTGTCAGTGTGGTGAAGGAGCTGATAGAAAATTCCTTGGATGCCAATTCCACAAGTATTGATGTTAAACTGGTAAATCCTCTTTCTTTCTCTTACAAAGAGTTGGATGTAAAGTAAGATGCAAGGGAAGTTGTCCCACTGCGAATGTATTTTTTAGGCTATTGTGATTTGGGGAATGGCAAGGTACTAGTAGTATTTATAAATATTTATTTTTACCTCAAGTAAAAATGATCCAAAATTAGTTTCCAATAATGTTTTTGAGGCCCTGCTGAAACAGTAGGGCATATTTCTGCTTCTGAGTGTATCTTAGGGGGAAACCTGTCAACTTCCTTAATATTCCTTTTCCTACTTAAAATTTACTTTTTATGACTAATAGCTAGTTTTAAGAGATGTTGAACTTAAGTTTACTGCTAGACTGACATATTTAATGCTCATTACAAAATATTTTAAGGAAGGTGAAAATGGAAACAGTGGGAAAGGTTGATGGCCTTGTTAGAGTTTTTTGTAATATAAATTACCCCATGGTCCTTAAATTAGCATGGTTAGCTCTGGCTACTTCTAACACTTTCTTTTTATAAGCTGTTAAAAAAAAGTTGGCATGTCACTGAAGGATAGTTTCTGACAAAACAAAATAATTACTTATGGTAAAGAGTTTGATTTTTTTTTTCCCCAAATGGGGCAAAATGACCAACTGATTGGCTATTTTTGCTGTCATATCTCTGTTTTTGCTGTGTTTTGTCAACAGCTGCATAGTAGCAGTGTCTCCTGCTTTGTAAGAGAAAAGTGTTGTAACATCCTGGATAAATGGACGTATCCAGAACTGTGTCCAGTTTCCTTCAGTGCCAATAGTTGTATAAGATATTATTGAATTAAGCATTAATGAATTAGCAGTTAATGAAAAGCCTTGACAAATGCCTTTCATTAGGAGGGCAATTCAATTCCTGCTTGTTTCTTTGTCCATGTCTCTGCTACCTTTTCTGGATGAGTCTCGAGTGTTTTCTGTCTGAGAATGGTTTCCTGCAGATGCTGAGGGACAGGCTCATTTGTTACTGCCTTAAGTGAGCCGCAGTTACTCTGCCTTCACTTTGGTGTGTCATGGCCTCTGTCTTCTCAATATTTAGACTGCATAGCATCTTGCTCAGGAGTAGCCCCAAAGTGAGTAGTCTGTGCACAGTTACGGGGGTAAGGGTGTTGGGATCAGACCCTGTGAGCTGATCAATAATGGCAAGAAGTCAACAGAGAAGGTTTTGGAGCCTTCCAGAATGGTTAAAACCAACCTTGTCTCTTGTCCTGGTGTGCTGTTGCAGATATGCAGATAGCTGGAGGAGAAAGCCTCTCTCTAATCAGCATGGCTTTCACGGTGCAGCAACCACCTGTTTTCATAGTGATAAGTCCCAAATCAATTAAAAAGAACGTTTTCAACCATTTTCAGTGCCTGAGTCATCTGCATAGTTACATTCTTTGTCAGTCCAGCCCAGTCCAAATCACTGTAGTTCTAAAGAAACAAACTTGGCTTTACACAGGTTGTCAGTGAGTGAAAGAGGTTTGCTGATTGTTCTTCTGTGGGTGCTAGAGGAGAAGCAAAAACCTGCACTCTGTACAACCCTAGACAGTAATACTGTGAAACAATGCATTTTTTTCCTGGTATTCTTTCACGTGAAATTTAAATAATTCTGACCATATAGTCGAGCTCAATGACAACGTTAACTCTGGATTAGTTCAAAGTCATAACAGAGAAGGGAAACTTTGAAATTCCATTTTACAGCTTGATGGCTTTTGCGAAACTGCAGCATTTTCACTGATTTAACCTTTTTCAGATGGATTAGGAGGGCTAGTTGATTCCTTCAGTCTTGTTACCCAATTTACCTGAACAAATGTAGGAATGACTTTTTTTGAGACAGACAGGCAGGAGTTAACTTACAGGTGGAAATGGTTCTCAGGTAGAAAGTGTGGCAGTGGTCAGCTGTAGTGGGAAGCTTTGGCTGGTGTTTTATTGTTGTTACCTTCTTGATTGACCAGACTCCCATAGGTGACGTTATTGAGCATCTTTGCACTGTGTATCAACATTGAATCATACTGTTTGACATCAGTAACCTGGCAGAGCAACTTAAATGTCTTATGGGATCACAACCTCAGTAGTATTTAAGTCATGAGGAAGGTGTTGCAAAGTACAGAATTTGAGCACTATAATATTTATGTAATATGTGTGCAAGTAAAAATTACTAGCATTAGAAAAGAAATAGAGGATCGTTCATGTAACATTTTGATTCAAGATAAATCTCACTTTTCCTAAAGAGGTAAGTGGCATGGAACTAAAATTAGAGGGGAAAATAGTGGCTCGTTGTAAAATTCTCAAGTCCTTCCCTAGCACATAGAGCAGCAGGGTAGAAGGCTTCCTGCTTGTATCTCCTTATGTGTTTTGTGTGAGGTGTGCTGCTTAGGTTCTCTTCTGCTTCCCAGTAGGAGGTTGACTCGAAGATGAGCAAAAGCATTGTTTTTTCACCTGAAGACAGCTTTAGCACTGTTCAATAATACAGCAAGTGAAATGTACCCACATTTCTGTTGTGTACCAGTTAAATATATATGGTTCTGTGCCTATCTCAGAGGCTTTTGATGTTTCCTAAAGCAGACTGTTGTGAATACAGATAATATCTTTAGATACCCTCCTTTTGCTTTTAATTGCATCTTTTTTTTACTTCAGGAAGTAACCTTGGGAGTGCATTATATTTTTTCAGAACTGTTTTCAGTGTAGGCCCCGATGAGACAGCAAAGTTTGATCTGTTTAATCAGTCAGCTTTCAGTGATCAACCATTGTGTGTTCTGTCCATTAAGCCACCACTGAAGATATTCTTCCAAGCAATACCAGTTTTAAGGCTGCCTAGATGTATTACACGTGACAGCACATTTTTCTATGTGTTGCATCATAATCTTGATTTCAAAGAGCCAGTCGTGCTTCTGTAACAGGAGTTCAGTTGGTGATCCTGCAGCTCTAATTACTTTCTCCTCCTGCCTTGTGGTTCTTTTGGGTGCGATTCACATGTGCACATTATAATGTAGCTGGAAGGAAGCATTTTTTTTGCTGCACCTGTTGGAGATGTTATAGAACCCAAATTCCATCCTTCATGTAGCTGTTGTGAATATCTGGGGTTTCAGAGTTTTACTCTGGCTTTGCTGGTGCTTATTGAAATGACATATTTAAATTGGAATTCAGTAAAACATGTATTGCATATATATAAAGGTAAATCGCAACGATTGAGCTTTGCTTCCTTGAAAGCTGTTTTAAAGAGCCTCTAGGAACCTTTGCTTCTTTCTGTAAAGTATTATATCTCTTTACAAGCTTATTATTGTTGCCATTCATGCCTTGCCCCCCCATTAGAATTTTGTTTCTGTGTATTGAGACAGAACATAGAACCTGGAAAATTACTGAAGTAACAAAATTGCATAAATCAAGACTAAAATTGAAAACGGTTCTAAGTGAGGGCCCACTGACTTTAGTGGGTGCAGGGCTGCATTTGGGTGATTTCAAAAAAATTGATACCAAGTAGGTAAAAGAAGTGAAAGGAGATGAAAAAGTCTTTAGCTTTCCAACTATAGGTCTCTTTTTGAGCTTGTGAGGTTTTGCAAATGTCATCACGGTTTAAAAAAAATCTTTACTTAATTTCTGTTTTAATTTTACCGTATTTGTGTTAATGTGATGCTTCCAAAACACAAGGTATGAATGACATTATTTAATTAGAGAAACCATCGCTATTATCCTACATGTTGTATTTTTCTTTTTTTTTTAGCTTAAACAGAGGTGTTCAATGTTTGCTCAGTTCCTTCCACTAAGCAAAACTCCTGCTTCCATGTGGATGGCTGGAAGGTGTAACCTTGGCTGCTTCAAACTTGTGTCTTAGTTAATTTGATTGCTTTAGTGATCCACTGTGTTTCGTTCTCTTTTCAGGACAATTACGGGTTTAGCAAAATAGAAGTAAGAGACAATGGCAGTGGAATCAAGGTTGAGGATGTTCCAGTTATGGCCATTAAACACTACACCTCAAAAATAAGCTCTTCTGAGGACCTTGAAAGGTTATCAACGTACGGTTTCCGTGGGGAAGCTTTGGGATCAATTTGCAGCATATCAGAGGTGAGCAGTTGCTACAAGTGTGTCTAGCCTCTGAGTTATGATTTCTGTTGTCTGTGTGTGTTTGTGAAAGTTTTATTAAAATACCACTGCAAAGACTTGAAATGTTCCAGCAGCCTGCCCAGGATATGCTCTCCAAACCATTTGGCATGTGTATGCTGCCTTTCCCCCCAGCCCCAGAAGCCATATCGTAGGAATTTCTTGCCAGTGTCAGTCCTGCTCTTCTGTCACACTGGTCACAGCAGTGCTCCATTTATTTTCCTCAGTCAGAACAGGTCAGAGATAGGTTGTGTTGTATTTTCTTTTCTTTTGTATCAGGGAATATGATGTCAAAGAGCATGGCTGCATTTGCTACTTGAATTAGGGTAAATCAAAGTGAGGAGCAGCAGGTGATGGTTACCAGGAGAAATAATCTGAGGGAACTGATGGCCCACATAGCTACCATTCCAGTAACCATTTCTGCCTTCTTATCTCGGTGATCAACAGTCATGGGATCTTGCTGGGCTCCTTATTGCTCTTTGACATGTATGATGTGACTGCAATTGCACAAACTTTGTCCCTATGAGTAAACAGGAACCTGCTACTTGGCCTGTCTGAGTCTGATCCTTGTGTTTGTGTTAAGAGGATTGGCACTGTACTGATACTTATGATTTGACTTGTTGGCTGAAAGTAAGTAAGTTTGTTCAAAACCATCTGAAAAGCAGAAGTGGGTTGTGTGTTTGGATAGAGATTTCCAAAGATGCTTTCAAAAGTGTTGGTGTTTTGATAGATGATGAGAGACCTCGATCATTGGTTCCTTCCAATGATTTGTCAGAGCAGAATGCCATCTGTTCTGAGCTTCTCATCAGCTCTATGGTACATTTCATAAGAGATGGGAGGTGACCAGAGTGTATAAAGTGCTTTAATAGGTATTACTTCAATCCTTGTATCAGTAATTATATTAATTAAACACTCCTGGCATTCTTTGCATTCTGCCTACCCAAACTGCCCCCTGAAGTTTCAGTTTGGAGGTGTTTGCTATTGGCCTTTAATTAGATCTGTAATACTGTCATTTCCAATTAACCAGTTACTGTTTCTCTCTCTAGAGGCATGACTTGACTCTAAATGGTTCATATGAGATACTAAAATAACCCAAAATACCCCGAAGCACTGTATGTGTGATAAGCTTTGTCTGTCAAGCAGTTCAAGTGCAGTGGTTCTGCTGTTCAGTGTGTTGGTGCCTGAACTCTGGTTTACGACTGCTCTTGCTAAAGCCATCTGTGTATTACCTTAATAGCTTACAAAACATGCAGTGAGTGATTGACAGATATGTTTGGGTGTGGAAAGATAATACACTGTTTGTTTGAGAGTAGTCATTAAGTTTGTTGAATCTCGCATAAATTTAAGAAGTTGTCATAGGCTGCCTTCTCTCTCACAGAGGTTGAAAATGCCAAATTGTCAATTGATTTAGTTGTTTATTTAACCTGTGTTAAAATGTAAGACAGATCAGTGTGTGTTGTAGGAAGTAGGAATCGCTATTCCTTGTGTATTGGTTTAGTTAAATGGATGGAAACGTGATTAATAAATAATGCAGAATGTTTCTGTGCCTGTAAGAAACACCTGTAATAGAAAGAGTTTATATACTAATTAAATGTAATCATGGTGACTAAAGTAACGCAGTGGTGAGAGTGGTAGCAAAGCTTGTCTAAGCTCATTCTGAACTTTGTCTATACCTGATTAACAATGTTTTTTTTAAAATCACTCTCTTCAGGTTTTGGTCACAACCAAGACAGCTGATGATGACATCAGCACTCAGTATGCTTTGAATAGCAACGGTCACGTAACTTCTAAAAAGCCTTCCCATCTAGGACAAGGTAGGAAATCACTGTTCTGGTGTTGCATTGTAACAGGAGTATTTTGTGTTTCTCTGAGGCTCTATCTGATGTTGAAATACCTGTTCTGTACTTGAAGGCCGAGTATGAAATCTTTGCAGCTGTAAACACTTCTTGCCTTATGTCTGTCAGCTGAGAATGTGTTGTCATATTGTAAGAAATAATATGGCTTGGAAGGTGTTCTAGATAGTAATTATAAACTGGTTTCTCCTTCTTTGGCTCACTTCAAGCTGACAGTGGAAATAAAAGCTATAAAAATTCAGTGCTCCAGGTCTGTATGAAAGGTTTGTTCAGGACTAAACTACAAAACTATGTTTTCGTACGTAGCAAAGTCCTCGCTTACAGGAGGAAGGCTTACCCTGCTGCTGTACAAAGGAATTGCTGGAAGCACTCTCGCTGTAGGACCAGCAAAATCGTGGTTCTTTATAACCTGCAGTAAGGGTGTGTAGCTGATTTTAACTAGAGATTCTTTTTAGATTTAGACATGGAAGATACTACAATTTGCCTTGCCTTTTCTTTTGTCAAAATTGCTGAATGACTGACTGCATTCTGTGACATATATTTAACACTTTGCAATATCCTTGTGGGATCAGAATTCATGTGATTGTGTTGATAGGTGAATATTCCCCTTCCCTCCATGTACTGTACCTTGAGCAGAGGCTCTTCAGGAAAATACCCTAAAGCAAATGCTTATGAAGACCCTTTATAAAAACAGTGTTCCTTTGCCTCCAGATATGTGTGATTAGATTCTAGTCTGAAATCATTTTACTAATGAATGCTAACTTCATATGCACTGATTCTTCAGCTTTATATAGGGCCGAGTCTCACAATTGTCAGGGTGTGAGAAAGCAAGCTTAGTGCTGCAGTCTTAATTCTAAGCTCTTGAGGTCTATAGATACCTTTTTCAGTAGGATGACTGATAATTTGGTATATTTCTTCTCATGCTAATAACCTAATTTAGCATTACTTGAGTTTGTGTTGTATGCAGCAGCATACAAACAGATCTCTAAGTAAAAATAAAGTTTCCTCCACATTCCATGATGTGCTTTCAGTAAAATTTCTACTTATTTTTTTTATCACCTGCTTGCAGGTACCACAGTAACAGTCCTAAATTTGTTCAAGAATCTTCCTGTAAGAAAACAGTTTTACTCAACAAGTAGAAAATGTAAGGAAGAACTAAAAAAAGTCCAAGATCTACTGACAGCATATGGTATCATAAAACCGGACCTGAGAGTAACATTAATACATAATAAGGTAATAAAGAGTTTTTCCTCTATCAGATGTCTTAAGGATGATTTTCTGATGAATTTATGCAGTTCGTCTTACATTTACATAAAATCTTTTATTCCTGGTAATTTTCTTGCATCATAGCTTTGTTTTGGACTTATTTTTTGCATTCATAGTTGTTGATTTATAATGGCTAAAGATTTTCATCTTAAACTTCTAAAACTCAGGCTCAGATATTTTTGGTCTCTTCCAAGAGGTGCCTGGTTAGATATATGAAGTATAAAAATTATTTTTACATGCTGGTGGTTAGTAAAGATGGTGGTGGTCTTTTGCAAACAAGGAAGCAAGACCCTCCTAGTCCATGGGGCCTGATCAAAGATCAGCCAAAGCCAACTGAAAACACTTAGAAAACTTACTTGTTTAGGCCATTTACCTGGATAGAAACTATAGCTCATAACAGGTAGCTTGTCATAAGAGCTCAATGCATAACAATGATTTTATTTAAAAAGGCTAAAAAATCCAAGACAATTTGGTACCTGGGTGTAAGAACAGTAACAAATGATATAACAAAGAGCTTTAGTTGAGCTAGTTGTTCTTTATTTAGATGTGGGGGAACTAATTCAGAGATTACTTGGAAGCTATTTTGATTTCACAGCATACTGAATAGTAATTCTGTGGCACAGCTACTGAAATTAGACACACAGCCACAGAAATGACGTGTTGAGCAGTTACCTTTACCTGATCCAGATTTAACATAATGAACTCGATTGGCTGTGCTCTCTGGCTTTTGACACCTCAGAGAAGAAGGTTGTGCTAATCGATTTCCAAGCTGCCACAAAGCAGAGAGTGACATCTCGTGGCCAGATGCCTCAGCAGTTCTATTTCTGTTCTAAAATAATGTTTATTTGTTGAAATGCAGCCTGTTCATTGAGCAGTTTTGATCAGTTTTTAGCCAAACATTCTCCCTTCAGTTCCTTTTCAGTGGGAATAATAAATGGCACTGTGTGCTTTCCTGAAATGAAAACAGGTTGCCCTTGCTTTTCTGGAGTTGTTTAACATGCTCTGATTATATTTATGTGTATATTTCTAAATATCGCTGTGCAGCTACTGTGAAAAACAAAAGCCAGCCTTTTGGCTGGCTACAGAATTAGTATTTCAAAGGTGAGGAAGTGTACCTGCTTGCAGTCTTACTTCGTTGGGAGTGCTGAGAGTTTGAAACCAGAGATCTCTGGGGGTGTCTGCTTCTCATATTGTGCTGAGCTCCTTGGCATATCTAGCAGTGCTTCACAATATTGGTCTTAAATGTTGGTTAATAAAACCAATTTTGTCTTTGTTGGTGGTTTGGTTTTGCCCTCCCTTGAAAGTTGCGAATGATTTTTTTATAGTATTTTGATTTCATCGCCTTTGAATAGACTATTGCATATCTTGAGGGTTTTTTTTTAATCTGTTTATTTTAATGCAATGACAGTGATGTGCAATAAGGTGATCCTGTCTTTTTCACAATACTTAACTGCAAAAATGGTGTGAAGAGTGGTGTGACAGTTGCCATTGCACGTTTGTTTCGACTGCCTGTCCTGTTGGCTTCAGAAGGACGTTCTTCAATACCCAGTTCAGGCAGTATCATTCATTGTAATTGCAGAGATGGGGCTGATTTTTTTGACTCTTCGTTTTGCACTGCTGCCCTTTTGTTTGTTTAGTTTATTTAGAAAGGAAAGTAAGGCAAATGCAAAAGTGCTCAAATATTTCATCACAAGAGGTCGCTCAGTAGCTGTTGCTGAGATGGGAAAGTGAAAGGCTTAAGAAGTCAGAAAGTGTGGTCTGTCTCTGTTGAGATGCTTTAAAATAGTCTGAAAATTAAAAACTGAACTGAACGTAAAAAAATTTGCGTGCAAATTCCTGTCATTCTACTGATGTTTTCATTCTTTGTAAAATAAAAAGTTACCTGTTGTGTCATATCTTTTAGGAACTTTGAAGTTCTGAATTTCCAGTGTCTCAAATCTACCAGGAGAAAGAATCAACTTCTTAGAATGTGTTCTTAATTTTTCGTGTATCTCATACATTACATATTCATTTAAAAGACAAATGGTATATGCAGTTATTCAGAGGAGTTCTTAGAATCACAAATTCTTGAGGCTGAGCCAATGCTTTCTGTTGCAGTGGAAGAAGATACACTTTGGGAGTATGATCAGGTTCTGAGACTTAAAGAGCAAGAAGATACAGATTAGCTCCGACAGAAGGAGACAAGGAAACAGGGGTTGAAAGACTAGAAAGGGTAGCAAGTGGAAAAGGTGTAAATGAAAGTGCGTTTCAAAGAAATCTTCTCAATAAATTACAAACCCAGTACTTAAAAAAAAAAAAAGCCACGCCAAAAAACAAAACCAAAAACACCCCCCCCAAACAAAGAAACAAACAAAAAAACCCAACAAAAAACCAAACCCAAATCCCCCCAGTTTTTAAAGTCTTGTATTTTATATGAAGTTAAAGGAGCATGGAAGATTGAATGGAGCTTTGAGCAACATGGTGTAGTGGAAGGTGTCCCTGTTCTGTTTTCGTATCTCTGTTTAGTTTGGAAAATATTGCCATTGAGTGTGGTTCTTCACAGAAAAGAAGTCAAACAATGCTCTTCCAGCCTTTGTGTTGTTTTTTAGAAAGTGAGAAAATAGATATTGTTGTATCAGTCCTTCTAGAGTTCGTTTATTGTGTACTCTCCATCAGTGGGTTTCTGAGATAGGAAGTAATCGGTTGCTCTTTCTGCTCAGAATGTTTTGTTTGCATTAGCAATAAATAATGAATCACTTTGCAGATCAAGCCTTGAAGTACTATTGCTATTTTGACAACTTGGATTAGCTAGTGCTCCTTCTTTTTATGAAGGTTTATCCTGCCAAGACATTCTTTGAATACTGATAATGTTGATCCTCTTGCCAGTATGGTTATGTTAGAAAGAGGTATTTTTCTTCTTTCATCACCATGTTCCTTGAAAGCATATTGAATAATGAGACAGCCAAATGGAAATAATTTACATGAGTATTCAGCAAGTTTATTTAAAGTTAATGTTATCTGAAGGCGTGCTAAGAACATTTCGAAGTCAGCTACTGCTTAAACTGCGTCAAACCCTTCAGCCCGAAATGCCGCTTTCCAGCCACCCGTGAGCTCTGGCTGTGTTTCGCTTGAGGTGGTAAAACACAGCTTTTAGTAGTTCCAGGGCTGTTCTGAAAAAATTATGGCAGCAGGTGGTTTAGATGGTGCCCATCAGCAGGTCATACCATACCCAGCTGGTCCCATGTCTTGTGCAAAGTACAGATCGACCGTAAGTAGGCTCAGTAAATTTTCCAGTTCCTGTTGAGAAAAACTCTGCATAAGGAAATACTTTTTTCCCCAGTGCTTTGTCCTCTGTAATAAATGTGGATTTTTGAGACAGAGTGAGTATGTTAGGGTAAATTTACCATTTTTAATAATGTCAGTATACTTCTCACTCATTCATTGTGATTTCAAACTCTGCTTTGGCTGCAAGTTGAAAATAAATCTGTATTGTGCAGAAATAGCAGCACTTGAGCTCTGTCTTGAGTTGGAAAAACCACTCCGTTTAATGATGATAAATTAAGTCCCCCCCTAATCTGCGTGTCTTAAAATATAAAGAGGAATTATGATTAAGAATCTGCAGTGCTCTGCAGCCAACAAGTTTTCATGCTGACCTGGAATACAGCTCAGTCTTTACTTCTCTTCGTTGTTTAGTGGCTTGGCTGAGAAAGCCAAACAGAGAGTTAATTATGGTGTTTTTTTGTGCTGAGGACACCTGTCCACTAGGAAATGCGCTGAGACCCTCAACTCAATTTACATCAGCCAGAGAACAGCTGCCAGATGGTAACTACTTTTGGTCACTACCAACCTGGTTGAATTTGAACTGGTGACCTAGAGGTGAAATGCTTTATATCCTATTACTAATTCCTTGAGGTTTCCAGTTTCTCATCCATCACTTTTTTCAAATGACAGCCCAGTATATGTCTGAAATCTCAAAACAATTACTGTTTCACATATGCAGTGTGCGTTGCAGAATCTGAGATGTGCCTTTAGCTCTTGCAAAGCTTTTGCACTCACTTTGTACGCTTAAAAAAAGGTTAGCGGAAAAAGGATGTTTCCAAAGCTGCATGGGAATTTTCCCTCTTCCTTAGCAATGTACTTAGTCACAGTTAGGTATGTTATTTTTGTTAACTACTATTTTACAAAAGGCTTTTAAACCTCCCATTATTTAAATAGAATTCACTGTGATGTTGTGCCTCCTATGAATGACATATTCAGATTGGAAACTGTTTTTTGGCAGCAGTTTAATTGTTTAGGAGGTTTTATTTTTTTTTTTTCCTCCTGGTATGGAAATGGGTTTTAATAGAATCTTAGAATATCCTGAGTTAGATAGGACCCACAAGGATCATCACGTTCAACTTCTGGTCCTGCACAGTGCCAAGAATCCCTCCACGTGCCTGAGAGCATTGTCCAAATGCTTCTTGAACTCTGTCAGGCTTGGTGTTGTGACCACTTCCCTGAGGAACCTTTTCCAGTGCCCAACCACCCTCTGGTAAAGAACCTTTCAATAGAATCTTTTAGGTTGGAAAAGATCTCCAAGATCATAAAGTCCAACCTTTGACCAAAAACCACCATGCCCACTAAACCGTATTGTGAGGTGCCATGTCTGCTCAGTGTTTGAGCACTTCAGTGATGGTGATTCCATCACTTCCCGGGGGAGCTTGTTCCAACGCTCAAACACCCTTTCAGTGAAAATATTTTTCCTAATATCCAACATCCCCTGGTGCAACTTGAGGCCATTTCCCCTTGCCCTGTCTCTGGTTGCCTGGGAGGAGAGGCCGGCCTCCATGTGAGAGTGATACCTTGTAGATAGTGATATGGTCACCCCTGAGCCACCTTTTCTCCAGGATAAACACCTCCAGCTCCCTCAGCTGCTCCTTATCACACTTGTGCTCCAGGCTCTCCACCATGTTCTTTGTCCTTCTCTGGACATGCTCCAGCACCTCAATGTCTTTCTTGCACTGAGGGGCCCAGAACTGGACACAGCACTCGAGATGCCTTACCAGTGCTGACTACAGAGGGACAAACACTTCCCTGGGCCTGCTGGCCACATTATTCCTACTGCAAGCCAGGATGCCATTGGCCTAATTGGCCACCTGGGCACGCTGCTGGCACATGTTCAGCTGCTGTCAACCAGCAACTTCAGGCACTTTTCCACAGGGCACCTTAACAGCCTCTTTTTCCCCAGCCTGCAGCGCTGCAGGGAGTTGTTGTGTCCCAAGTGCAGGACCCAGCACTTTGCCTGTGTTGAGCCTCACGCAGTTGACCTTGGCCCAACCAGCCAGCCTGTCCAGAATCCTCTGCAGATCAACACTCCCACCCACCTTGGTGTCGCCTGCAAATTGACTGAGGGTGCACTTGATCTCTACATTCAGATCATTGATAGAGATATTAAAAAGGGCCAGCCCCAATACTGATCCCTGAGGACCACTGGGAATCGACTGCCAACTGGATTTAACTCCGTTCACCCCCACTCTCTGGGTTCAGCCATTCAGAAGGTTTTTTACCCCACAAAGAGTGCACCTGTCCTAGCCATGGACTGCCAGTTTGTCCAGGAGGATGTTGTGAGAGACAGTGTCCAGGGCTTTACTGAAGTCTGGGTACACAACATCCACAGCCTTTCCATCATCCAGTAGGTGGGTCACCTGGTCATAAGAGGAGATCAGGTTCTCTGGATGCCCACAGCTGAACATGTGTGGTTAAAACAGTCAAAAAACTTGTAACCCTCGATAGTGTCTAGTTCTTGAAAGGCTTTAAAGACAGGTGTTAGCAGATGAAGATCCTTGACTCCTTGTAATATCTGTTAGCTCCTCTCCTAACTTACCTCCCAGCTCTCAAATCTGAGCATTTCTCCACTGTGTCATGCTCAGGAAAGCCTTTTCATGGAGAAGGTGCTCTCGTATCACGAAAGAGAAATCTGAGTAGGGAATACACTGATATCTGGTGGATGAGCAGTGCTGTGGAACATGACTGTCTTTCAACAAATCCCCTTGATAGCTGTAATATCTGATGCCCTTGGGATAGACAGGTATGTCAGCTGCATCTGATGAGTGGAAAAGTGGTGTCTTGAGTTTCTCTACTGCATATCTTCATTGATAGTTGTCCCACCATCGCTTACAAAATGGAGGGGACAACTGATTCCTTAGTGGCAAGTATAAAATATATGGGGAAGATAATTCTGATTAGTTGCATAATTGTTCTGTAAGCTAAATTGAAAAATGGTTGTGATTCCTGTTTTCAGGAGAGGTTTTACGCAAGGGCTCTCTTTTGGTAAGGTAACTTACCACTGGTTTTAAAACAGAGCACCAGTTATGGCATGGAGCTGAAAAACATTAACTCTTTCAAGGCTGGGGTTCTAAACCATGTGGTTAAGACTTGATCTGTTCTTGATCTTAGGTTTAGAAAACCAATAGGTTTTCTTTCACAGCAGAGACTTTACCAGCCCTGGGAGCTAGGGGTCTGTGCATCATTAAGCTGAAATGATTCTAGGCATTGTACATGGACTGCTGTGTGATGTCTTTTGGTTTCCCTTGGGTTGAATTCAAACTTGAGATACTGCTGCCTGGCTTTGTTCCTGTTCATTTTCTCTCAACAGGTAGGCAGCGATGCTTTCATTTGAAGCTTAATAAGCTGTTAGGTTTGAAGTCAAGAAGGCTGAGGAATGTACTGGCCCAAAGAGTTAACTATCTGCAGTGAGATGCCAGGGTAACAGGATTTGGGAAGCATGTAAAACAAAATTAGAGAGACTGTGAAATACAGTTCTCTTTTACAGAGCTAACCCAAGTTACATTACCAGCCTGCAGTTCATGTGCAACTGCTTGCTCACCTAGACTTTTACAACCTCAAATTTTACAGGATGTGAGTGTCACAAAACAACTTAAGAATATATGTGGTTTCTGGATAGTAGAAGTCTACTTCGTTAACTTACTGCCATTAAGTAGTAATAATGGGATGAGTCGGTTTAACTTGTAGTGTCATAGTTGTACTGCAGTAGGTGCAGCTGGAAACAGCATCCAGTCGCCAGCTCTAATTAAGATTTTCCTTTTGTCTGTGATTGCAAATCACTGCTGGTAGAAGTTCTAAATATGAAGGATAGTTAGGGATGTGGAGTAGCTGCATTTTTTTCTCTGTCATTCCTTGGTGTCTTTGAGGAGAAGAGTACTGAGCAGGTTTTAATTCTCCTGAGTGCCGTAATACCGGGGACCCCAGTGGGAAGAGGGTGAATCTTCCTCCACTCATGACACATTTTTCAAGGAATCCTTCTGGGCTCTGTATATGCATCCTGAACCAATGGATGCCCACTCCATGTGTGCATGGAGTCACAGAATCATGTAGGTTGAAATGTTTGCATATGCCCTAGGGCTGCCTGGGGTGGAGAGAAATAGGTACACACAGACCTACGTATCTTCTGTACGTGTGCAGTAGATTTTATGACATTTTGTAATATCCAGATCGTGCAATCCCCTTCAATGAAACAAGGAGAGAGGTGGGATATATTTGGCTAGCTCTACAAAACCCAAGATGGGCCATGTGTAATAATATATCTTTGAGTGGGCTGTTTCTGCAGCGTCATCATACTGACTGGAGTCAGGTTCTTCCTTGGCTCATCCTCGACACCCGCTTTATATGACCTAGAAAAAAAATTTAGGGGGTGTGTGGGGGGTGTATTTTTAGCTAAACTAAAGGGTATAAGTAAGGTTAAAAAAGTAGGGTATTGCAGGAACCTCACGGAAACAGGCACTTTCTAAAATAAGTGGAACTGGTGTTGTTTCTTTGTGATTTTTTTAATGCCTGTTGATACATCTGGAGACTCTAGAAAAATAATTCTCTTTAAATTACTAGCTCTTCCTGTGCTATTGCTCCATAATGTGCAGTCAGGGCTAAAAATGAGTACACACTGTATTCAGTGTTCATATAGTGTAGAAATTAGGAATATAGAAATTGGAAATTGCCTGGCTTCTTTAGTATGTAAGCTTTAATTTAATCCACAGTGGTAACTATTTTCTAAAATTATGTGTGGGACTGAGTATTAATATCTGATGAATATATGACTAGTTGAAAAGCCAGTCTGAACTTATTACAGTATCTACTTTTAGCAAGTTTGCATTTAATAAGTTCTCATTTTCCACCTTACTCAAGTGATCTTTTCACTGTTCTGAGTATCAGCCATTTAGCGGGTCAAGCAGTGTGATAACCTTGCATTAATCAGCAGCTAAGATTTATATCTGTACCTGCAGCCTCACATTAGCATAACCTAAAATAAACAGCATGATGTTTATATTAGTCATATAACAAGTGTCTTTCTCAGTTTGGTCACATGCGTTTCATTTAAAATATATCCAGTAAAGAAAAAAAATCGCTTGGCACTTTGTGTTTCCATTTTAAGTAATCAATTTTAAAATAGAAGCAGTACAGGATATGTTTTATAAGAGGAGCTCTAAAGAAGAGGACAGATTCTTTCATCACTCCAAAATATCTTTGAGGAGACTTAGAGCAGGTGTAGAGGAGAGAGGCTCAGGGGCAGCGTGCCTTGGGCAGCCCCGGGCTGTCCTTTCCCTCTCCGCTGCTGGAGAACAGTGGGGACTCCCTGCCAGAGCTGTGGACAGAGCTCTGCCTGCTCCCTTCTCCTTCTCCCCCTTGTCTATTCACTGCCCTCCCTGATGTAAATTGTGCTGTATGTTTTAAGGGGTTCAGGCTCGCTGTGGGATGACCGAGCTGTCAGCATGTCAGCATGTGCAAAAAGGGCTGTCAGGTTGGTGTCTCGGAGCTGCACTTGATTCAGGCAGGACTGCAGAGCTCCACTTTGCAAATGCTGCAGAGTGCACGTGGAAATGGAAAATTAAAGATTTGGGGAATAGTTTAGGCTCAGCAGTCTCAAAGCTTCACAATTCCACCTGTCCTGTAGGAGGGGAGTATCGTTTTACAGGAACACTGTGTTCTTCTGTGGAATTCACCCCCGAAGGCCAGCAAATATCCCACGAGACAGGTGGAATTTTAAGGCTATGTATTGCATTTCTTGAGATGGATGCTTGTGTATTTTTTTTCTCCCACCACACTTTTGGTTAACATCCTGTATCAGAGTACTGTGAACTCATTTTGACTTCACTGGACACCTAGCACCTACTGAAAACATAAATTTTAGCAGCACTATAACATCTGATTTAAAATGCAACTTGCTGAATTTTTTTTTTCTTTTGTGTGTGAAGGTTGCATATTGAAATGCACTTAGGCATCTAACAGTGACAGAAGTAAAGTGGACCTGAATGTAGCAGTCTGTTGCATGGAAGCAGAAAATCAACTAAAGAAATTATTTTTTATTGTTGAATCAGCAGATTCAGCTACATTTGTGACTGTGTGGTATAGGACTTGTATTTAGTGAGAGACAAAATTTCACCTTGCAAAGTGGCTAATACTTTTTGTGTCCCTAAGTGGACTTGACAGGTAACTTCTGTTGCAAGTTCAAGTTCACTTTGCCTTATTGTTCTTACCAAGTCTTTGCAATAGTATTCCAAGATATGTAGCAAATATAGCAGTTGTTCCTTCATCTTTCTAACTTTTGCAAAGTTTTCATTAGACAAATAACTGCTTTCCTTTCTAAACAGCAGGCTTGTCATAGACCTAGAGTATCCAGGTGAGCACTGTAAATGGACAGCTAATAGCCTGATCTCTCCCAAAACAGACTTTCACTTCAGTGTAACATAGGCATTGCAGTGCCCAACTTCACATGCTGAGCACCATGTTAGAGACACATCATGAACCCTCAATTTATGTGCTCAGAAAAAACATAAAGCCTACTGCTGTATATTGAAGTTGTGCTTGTATTGATTTAACAATTGCTTCAGGTACAGAAGTTCAGATGAGCCACGTAACATCCATAAATACAAGGTTTGCTTAGTTTTCCAATTGCTTTGAGTCTAAATAAGTAATACAAAATGAGAAGACATGCCAAAAAGTACCGTACTGAGTCAGTTAACGCTGAAAGTTGTGATTTTCAGAGGGTCAAAGTACAGAATGTTACATATACAGTGTGTGTGCAGTTGCATATGCATGTTCATAGACATGACTTGAGCTCAACAAATATAATGTCAAAAATTTGACTCTGTGCCATTTGTTTCAGGCAGTTATTTGGCAGAAGACCAGGGTGTCAGATCACAAAATGGCCTGTATGTCAGTTCTGGGAACAGCCGTTATGGGCAGTATGGTACCTTTTCAGCACTGCTGTGAATATCCTGAGGTGAGTTTAAACTTCCTTCTCCCCAAATTCACTTAAAGCCTGTCAATGAAGAGAGAGCTAAGTCAGTATTCAAATAGAAGGAGACTGAAAAAGAGGATGTGTCCCCAGACTGACATCTGATTAATGCATTTGCTTCTATTACTGTCCTCTCCGTAAAATTAATTGGTTTGGTGATTGAAAATCCACTCCAAGAATCATCCCATCAGGACTCATGTGGCACTGATCAAATGGCAGTAAAAACAGTTGTGATGACAAATGCAGAATTGCTGATTGCTCAGAGCTGTCCAAGCTGGGATTCCTGGCCCACAGGCAGGTTGTGCTCTGATTAATATCTAAGCTTTTAGATCGTTCTCATCTTCGTGGCCTCTTAGCCTTGCACTCTAAAGAGTATCCCCTCAATTTCAGTGAGAGGCACCTGAGCAGCAAAAGAAACACATACTTAGAAGGCAAGTTATGCAAAATTTCCACCAAACATGAATTTGAAGTAAATAACTTGCTGGTTTCCAGAAAATTCGCTGCACTTAGCTTCCTTTGCCCCTGTTGAAAATGAGGGAATTCCCCATGATACTCTCCTTTGTCTAATGTTTTCAAAAATTTTTTGAAATTTTTCCATTTTTGTTGAAGACACTTTTATAAAGGGGAGTCTTGCTAATATGGAACCTTCTAAGTTGCATTTTTCTTGTATCTTTTAGTAATAAATCTTGACCAGTCACGTAGATGAGATGAATCACTGTAAAGTCACAAGGGCTGTTAAACACAACTTAGCAACGCTGCATTCAGCGTGGTGCTTAACAGCATTATTCAGACTTCAATAAAAGTCTGACTACACATTTGTTTTACAGTTTAACAGCATTATTCAGACTTAAATCTTGAGTTTGTCAGAATGCTCGTAGCAAAAGTGCAGTGAAATGAGGAAGAAGAAAGCAAAGTCACTTCTTGTAGTTGACAGAGTTTTAGTTGCTTGCGTCTGAACAGAACATCCAGAGCTGTTCCTACCTGAATGCAGCAGGGCAAGTGCAGGGGGCTCCAAAGGGAAGACATGGGGGTATTTAGAAGGGACTAGCTTGAAGGAGGCACTCAGGTTCTCACATTACTCCCCTGCTATATCATGAGGCATCCATATTCCTTGAATAGAAGTGGGGGAACATTCCATCTCTCCCTCTGTCTCTAAATAGTGTGTAAAATACCACGTGCATCATTTATAGGTGTATAAGTGATCCATGCATAATGCTCATGCACAAATTGATGTTCAGAAACTGTGGACATTTCTAGATTAAGCAGCCAAACACTATAAACTGATAGAATTAAGTTGCCTGTGTAACCTTTTTTTTCCCCCTTGTGTGCAGGTACTGGAATAGGTGTTTAGGGACAAGGCATAGTTTTCCTTCCCATTTAGATCCATGCTTCATTCAGTACACAGACCAGAGGGCAACTCTTTCATTCTTTTAACTCCTACTTGTTCCTTATGTAGCTTCATATTCCTTTGTTGTAAAGTCTGCTCTGAAAACAAAACTAATTTTGCTGTACCTTACTGCAGAGTTAAAACTTCTCTAACAAGTGACCCAGGGATTTTAAAGACTGGTCTTCAAAAGATCTCCATTATGAGCACTGAATGAAACAAGAACACATTTCAAGTTGACGCCAAAGCATGCAAACTCCAGAGCTACTTGTAAAATAAAAAGACAACTAAATAAAGAATTGGCACAACTTTTTCCATGTACAGAACAGCATTTATGATTTTCAGGTCCCCTGTCTTGTAAATGGATAGATTTATCTGGGCTGAAAACTTTCACATAGGAAATTTTTCTAGTATCTTCTTTTTCTGTAAAGGTTAAGTTTAGCAGATACATGTGCCGTAGGGAAAAAAATAACAATTAAAGAAAGGCATTTTGCTGTCCACTCATCACAGATATATTTTGATTATTACGTAAATTTTTTTATTAAAACATTAATTTTGAAAACAGTTGATCTTATTTGAAATCAAAGATTCTGTAATATTTTTCAGTCTTTGTAATTTTGTCTTTATACTTCATATACTTTCATAGTTGAAAATTCTAATGAGACAAGTTTTATAAATTGTGGATAACTTTTAACAAGCATACTGATACTCTGCATGGCTTTAAATAGTAACAGCAGTCAGCCATTTCTAAATCTGGCACCTTCTTAAATGAGTTATTCAGAGATTTTCAGTTTTGCTTTCATGTTTTCTGTATATAAAAATATTGTTCAGAGTGAAAGACTTGTACAAATATTTGTGAATTAGAAAAGGAGCCTTGAAGCGTGGAGGGGGAGCACTCAGGGAGGATGTGCTAAAGCTGCGGAATAAAATCTAGAAGTGCTGCATGTTGTTTTCTGATAATCACCCAACAGATATTTGAGACCTCTTCAGCTCGACCAGCGGTGTTTGGTTCTGCGCGACGTTGCTGACCAGAACACGCCAGCTTTAGCACAGAATGCATGGGACAAGGTCAACAGGGAATAAGGGAGCACATGAGCAGAGAGCTGCTGTGACGTAGATAAATGGGAAGGACAGGCCAAATCCCAGGGAGTTTAAATTCCATTTCAAAAGCATGATAATTTGGATTTCAGTAAATACAAGGGGTGCTGCCAAAAGCACAGCTAATGAGGTCTCGAATCTGTGCTACCAGAACGTTCTCCAGACTTTCCCCATACCTCCAAAATCTCCATCCTCGTGATGCCCCAGCGGTCCTTCACTATCAGTCTGGGCAGGTGGCAGTGGGGTGATGTGTGGGGCAGAGTGAGGGCTGGCCAGCAGGTCACTTCTTACGCGCTGATGGATCCTGGCTTTTGAAAAGTTGCAATTGCCTTTTCCTTAGTAAGGTCATTATCTTGAGGCTGTCCTCTCCAAACAGCTGTCAGTTATCACAGGAATTGTGGAAATGTGATATCTTTGGGATTTCTGCTTCTTTATCAGATTCATTTGAAATAAATCCAAGAGTTCCAGAGTTGCATGGTGAGGGAGAGGGGGAAGTGATGGGACAGGCAGCACAAGTCATTTTGACCTAAAAAAACCTGTTAAAAGTATCTGGACAGAAAAATCTTAAAACTCAGAGTTCAAGTTAGGTCCACAAATCATGTGTTGTTTCCAAGGTTCCCTGGCAGTGCTGTGTGCTCACAGGTTGTGCTGCAGCCTGTGAATCGTGGGTGCTCAGCACTCTTGAGAGTCAGATGATTTGGATACAGGTGGTGTAGGTAAATTTAGGTGCCCTGAATAAATGCCCTGTGACAGACTATTTAAGGTGCCCTGTGTGTAGAAAGGAGGGGGGGGGGGAATTGTGTGTTTTGGGCTTTCCCTGTCCGGGTTTGCTGCTGCCTGGGCCAGGCTGGGCAATGTGTGCCTTTAGCTTGGGCAGGGGTTACGTTGGCAACCCCACAGCCAGCAAACCTAAAGCTGCTGGCTTGGCTCTCCACAGCCCTCAGCTGCAGGAAGCATCCTGCTGCAGCTGGCTGTCCAAATGGGAAATATCCCAGTCAGTTGGTTGAGGAAAATAGATACAAACCCATCTTTCTCAACCTCTTTTTTTTTTTTTCTTTGAGGATGTTGATGTTTTTTATATTGTAACTTTCAAGAAGAAGTGCATGCATTTGAATGTCTTGGACTCCTGTACAATTGCATTTTAAGATCTCACCTCTCAAAGAGCCTTTTTGGTTTCTCTAAAAGACTCTTTTGCGCTGTATTTGTTTTATTATTGCAGATAAATCTTTCTGGATTTCTCCCAAAAGCTGAGTCAGACAGTTCTTTGACGAGTCTTTCAAGTTCAGAAAGGAGTTTCATTTTCATAAATAATCGTCCAGTTCTTCAGAAGGAAATACTGAAGGTAATATATAGCTTTTAATTCAAGGAACAGAAATGTGATTTCTTGGAGGACACGTAGACAGTCTACAACCTTTTTCCCACATAAAATAGAGAGCTACAGGTGAAGGTATTAGCATTTACAATAGAAACCCCTTCCACAAATCTGATGCTGCTGGTGCCTCATTTCTATTCCATTTGCTGCAGTCCCCAACACCGAGCTGGACATTACGTTTTTGGCTGTTTAAAAGAAAGATTATTTCAGATGCTCTATGCAAGAGACAAGAACAGTTGATTCTTTCTTTGTATTAGCCTGCAGAAATCACCTGTGCAATTTCCCATAAGGGAACTCTGTGCAGTTTCCTTTAAGAGAATTCTTCCGTAAAGTTTTTATTTTGTCCACTTCTGTCGTGGGCTTGTCAAGCAAACACCCATACTTTCCCTTTAAATTTGTGTATGCACTGGATAGAAATGAAAGTGATAGTGCAGCAGCATTGGCTACAGCTAAGCATTGTGTAGGCAGAATTTGATACTCTTGGGTTTCTGTCACTACTGAACCTTGCAGCACTTCACTTGGAGCAGCCTTGCTGTCCTAATCCTTGCCATGGCCAGGGAAGAAAATCACATTCACGCCAAAGTGGCCGTGTAGCTTTTAAGGTGGAGACAATGAAGGTATTTTCAGTTGGCTTTGTAGGTGTAAACCCTGAACCTGTGTTGGTATGTTGAGAGCCAGAGGCGGCTAATCCATCTCCACACGGTGTGTGATGGATGGGCTTGTTTCTCCTGGGAGCTCAAAGCTCAGCTTGAATCCCGTGACAGATAGGGTTTCTTTAACCAGACCATAGAAGCTTGGATTCAAGGTGGGATTCAGGATACTACCATACAAAGTAAAACTACCATAACCCACATGGAAAACAAGCTATACATCACTTTTTATACATCACTCCGTGCTATGTATGGGGAAGAAGTGCTGATGGACCTCTTTTCTATGACTCAGTGCCAGCTGAGGAAAGACTTCGGGAATCTTAAGATTAAAATGACTTGAAAATATTTCAATAAATTTAATGTTATTAAAACAATATTTAGGAATGAAAAATTAAATTGTAATCATTTTTTACACCTTCAATTTTTTTTTTGTCTTGGTAACATATTCTTTTCTCCACTACGTATGTCTTGTGGGAGGAAGGATCCAAGATACTAGAGTGGAATGCAAAGGTCTTTTATTTGGTCCCTATAGTTAACAGCACCAAAATTCTGAAACAACTGAATATTTCTGTAGTCTTTTGGAGGAGTTTTTAGGAGGATTATAGAGAAAATAGTAAGAACAAGAGGAGTTTGAGAAAAGCTGTAAATTTATAACTGGATTAATAAAAGGAACAAATTGGTCTTGTTTTGGGAAAAGGGCTGGTCTGTAGTCCAAGTGCTACTTTCTCAAACACGCTTTATTTGGAGTGAAAGAGACAGCAGTGTGGTTGTGTGCTGTATAAGTTGATTTTCTTTAAAAAGCAACTAGTAGTATTTGTATGATTGAGGAAAGAAACATCAAAATTGCAGTCCATCCATTGCATTGCATCCCAGTTGCATCCTTTGGGCCCACCATACCTTTTCTTCCAGGTGCAATCAATGCATTCATTCAGAATGTCCATTAGTATCTTGGAATTGTTCCTTTTTTTTTCTTTTTTTTTTCAATTTGTCTGTGGTGAAATGGAAACCACCAGTAACTGCCCTTTTGGTGATTTTTCTGGCACGCGTGTATATGACAACCTTTTTAGCATTCCTTTAACTTCAAAAAACCAACAAAACCAACAAACCAGTTATGCTTTTGTAAGTCAGATTTTATTTCTGTGCCTTTTTCTCTGTTTTATTGCCTTTACTGACATCTCTGTATTAATTCAATCTGTAGTTAATTCAACAGTACTACAGTATGATGACACACAAGGACTGTACTCGTTTATATCCTGTTTTCTTTTTGAATATTACTGTACCTGCCTCTGCTGTGGATGTGAACGTAACGCCTGATAAAACTCAAGTTTTGCTGCATTATAAGGTAACTAAGGGTTTACCCTGTTTTTTAGTTGTCAACCTTTTTACTTATGTAAGCATAACAAGGGCTTTGGGGACTACAAAAAAGTTGAAAAATAAACAGTGCCTCTGGGTTTTTTTTGGTTTGGTTTTTTTTTAGTTACTCGATAGCTTGCCTTTGTCACAACACTGTTTTGATCAAAAAGTACTGAACAGGCTAAGTGGAGGATTATTCAAAATTAATTTCCCAGTTGATTTCAGATTTTTGTGCTTTCAGATATATCTGTGTAGCACTTTGTTTTCAGATGCCTTTATAGTGAGGGAAGCTAAATAGAATCATGATAAGTGTCCTTACATAAATCTCACACTTCATATCTACACTGAGTAATCACTATGTAAACGCCACATACACTGAGGGGAGGTGGGCAGGAGAGGAATTGATTTCCCATCAAACCACTATTTTGCCATTATGTGTATAGTTCATTGATGACACCAATGAAGTGCCGTAGAAATTAGAAAGACTACATTGGTAATAAGGTGCTTATTCGAAGTTAATGTAGGTAGTCACACCAATATGTTAACCCTGTTCACAAAAACCTTTTGTATTTGTCTGTGTTAATCTTGTAAAACGTACTGCCTGTTAAGTGCCACTTATATGAAAATTTACACAGCATTCTCACATTTGATCTCGTTCTCCTTTGCCGTTCGAAAAAAAGGATTGAGTTTTATTTTTTCCTTCTTTTTTTTAAAATAATTTATTTCTATTTTGTACGGGTTTGGGTGGTTTTTTTCTTCTTAATTTCCATCCCTTGTTGCAAAGCTGTCTTGGAAACGTGCAATAGAAGCACCTACACAAACGCACTTGCATGGAATGGGATGTTGTTAGTACACCTGTTTTGACTATAAGCTTCTAACTCCATGTCAATTAAACCTGATAGTGGTTTAATCAGTCATTACCCTGTTGTAAAGAAAGCAATTAAGTGATTTTGTCATGTCAGAGTAAACTAGTGAAGCAGAATACCTACCACGAAATATTTGGGCCTGGAGGTGTGCAGCTGGGTCTTTTTGAGCGTGTGTGAACAACTGAAATGCAGTAATCTACCCAGCTTTGTCTGAAAAATAATCTGAGTAAAATCACTTTTTTAATATTGTTCCATATTCTCAGCATCTGTCACTTATGTTTTCAGGTGCACTTCTGTGTATTTTCTGTTTTGTTTCTTTTTTTTTTTTTTTCCCAGGAATCTGTCTTACTTGAGGTTGAAAATGTGTTGAAATCACTGTATGGGCCGCTACCTGCTGCGGTCCCTGGTGAAAATAATAAAACAGATGTTACCTCAGCAGACATGTTTGTCCATAGAACAGAACAAACAGATGTGGTTGGTAATGAAATGGGACCATCTGGAAACGATGAGCTCCACGCTCATACTTCATTCCTTTCACTCAGCAGTGATGTGCAAAACTGTCAAGCAGTAAAAAACACAGAGATCTGCTTAAATCATCAGACTTCTTGTGGTGATAACGTGCACAGTCTCCTGGACAAGAGAGAGGTTTCTAAGAGTGATGCCTTTCCAGACAGTTCCTTAAATTTATTGTGTGAGGACGAACAGAATGGACAAAATATGACTGATATTCAAAGGAACAGTGTTCCTCCGGACCCCAAGTCTAAAAAAGCCGACGATGAGCATCTTTTGAGTTTTGATAATACTGACCAACTAGATAAAAATGAGGAAGCCTCAGTCCCTAAAGACTTACCTGAAATCTCTGCTGATAGCTGGAGTATGGGAAGTGCATTTAAAGACAGTCTAGGAGACAAACTGGAACCTGTTAAGATTTTGATTCCTGAAGTTGGAGGAACAATCAGTAAGCAAAAAGAATACACTGCTGAGCAAAGCAATGATCCTCAAATCTCAAATCAAAGCGTAAAGAAAAAAAATGTGATAAGTGAAAAATTCGGACATGTGACAGCTTATGACTTAATTAATAGCAGGATAATAAAGAAAGCAAAGTCTGCATTTGAAATTTTCACTCACGAATGTCGTCCAAAATTGATAAATGATAATCCAAAGACCAGCATGGCAGACATTCTGCTGGAGATTGAAGAGCAGTGGAAGAATTTGAGTGAAGAGGAAAAAAAGAAGTAAGTATTCAGGCTGTGACTTTCTAAATACGGGAGCTACCAAAGAGTCACAGTCAATTAAAAAATTAAAAAATTTCCAGTTGGGTAGGGACAGTTTTGCTGAGTGGTTATTTAGAGCTAGCAGGCAGTAAAGCATACTGTGTGAATCCTGCAGACTTCTGTTTTCTGAGGGCTGCCTTTACTTTGTCACTCCTGATGATCTGTCCTTGAAAACCAGCACAGTAATGGAGATATATATATATAGATATAAATATAAAATTCCTCCAGAGGTTTTCCAACTTTATTGCTATAAAGGGAGAATTCTTTTTTAGGATCTTCAGTACTCCCAACCCAGGCTGCCTCAGAATTGTATTTGTAAAAACTAGTCAAATGACAGAAGGAATTACCTTTTCCCCTAAACAGCTATCCTAGTACTGGTTCAGAGAGTACAGTACAATTTGTATTTTAATCTGTTTCAAAAAGACCAAGTCTCTTTCTGCATCACAGTGTGAATAGTTAAACTCCATAGTTTTTCGAAAACAAAACTGTCACTGAGTTTTTGAAAACCACCTACAAGAAAGGGAACTATTTTAGGCTAATTTGGGGTTGGGGTTGGGTTAATTAAAGTATTAGGTAATGTTGTCCTCTATATGGAACTTACATTACAGTAAAAGATGAATTAATAACAGATTTTGAGACATTTTAAGATAGTTCAGAAAAAAAAGAAACACAAAGCCTTCAACATTTTGTTTGTAACTTTATAAACTGTAAAACACTGTAGGGCATCGCACAAATGAGGAAAAATAGAAGTTGTTCTTCCGTAGTGTTGCGTGTAATGATTTGAATGTGTATCATGATTTGTAGCAGAAAGTTTGGGAGATGAAGATTTGATTCTGAAGAACAAACTCATTGGAAGTGGTGTGAAAATATGTTTTCTTCATATTGTGGCAGGAAGGAGAAGGGAATTTAAACCGTTAAAAAGGAAACTGTACTAGCTAAATGAGTGTAATTTTGACACCAGTGAGAGATTTGATTAGGAGAATGTTAAGAAACAGAAGCTATACCTGTTGAATTACTGTTATATAACTTTTTCCTTGACTTCTTGACTTTCTTTGAAAACATCTGCTTTGTTCTGAAGACCAGCCATATCAGAGCTCAGTAAAACCTTTTTATCTGGCTTCTGATTTACTTAATTTAAAGCTTGCTAAGCAAGCAACAGACCACGGTCACAAAACCGTACATGTGACGACGTATTTTGTCCATCTCTGCGAAAGCAGAAATATTAATTTAATAGTAGAAATCTACTCCAATTATATTCATGCTTTTAATGAAATGAAACAAAAGGTTCTGCCAGCTGTTTCAGAAAATTTTCATTTGCTCTGCTTTAGCTTTTGGGATTTCATGGTTGCTTTCCTGGTACAACTGTTATGTTAAAGAGTGTGCCTACAGATTAACTCTGCATTAGTTCAGGAAGGAAACCTCTCTGGTAATGAAGTTTTCCTTATATGTAGGACTGAATGTAGTTTAGTCTCTCTGTTTATGTTTTCCTTACACGTGGGATTGAATGCCATGACTGTTGAAGCAGATGAAAACTTTACCGCTAGTTGTATCCATCCGTTTCAGCTTTGATTCTTTCAGCTTCTTTCCACTTTTAATCTCTCAAAATTGCCTCGGGGAATGTCAAATAGGAAGAGACACAGGGACAACTTTCTCCTGCAAAGCAGCAATCCAGGAGGACTCGTGGCAGAGAACATTAGTCTTGCCTGCCAGGTACTCTGGATAAATTGGGCCACCTAGAGGTAACAGCAAATGTCTATACATCAGGGCAGCCCGAGTGCCAGTGCTGTGCCGAGCACACGCTACCTCCAACTTCCTGCATCCTGGCTGGCACAACACCACATTTCCTGGGCTCCAGCCCTCCGTCCTTCTGTGATAAAGTCATGCCTTTTGTGCATGGTTTCAGCATCTCTGTGGCCCCTCCAGCGGGTCTAAATTAATTTAAATCCCTGTTGGGAATAGTACAAGCAACAGATGTCTCGCAGTGACACAGGATGGCCTTTTCAAAACAAGCCAGCATTTATTACACAACCGGAATGTAAAATGTTATGGTCTTTAGGTTATAATAGAAGAGGAAAGCTCCCATGCATGTCCATGTTGGCAGCATCACATATCCCCCTCCTTTGCAAAGCCAGGATTTTATTTCTTGCACTCCCTCTGCTCTTACTTAATACAGCTGGCCTTAATGTTTCTTGCACATCAGGCTCAGGTAGGAGTGGGAGAAATCCCTCCAAATGCCATAACAGTGGCAGGAGTAGTTACCCTGAAGGTGTGGGAAAAGTTCAAAGCTACACACGCTTTATCATGGGACTAACAAATCGCCTTGTCAGCACTCTGCAGTAATTCTTCATGAGTATATTTGTGCCTTGGGAGAAATATTATTTTAGGTAGCGTGGTCTTTGCTGTCAGAGTTTGCTCCAAATGCTCAAATTCAGATTATTTGTCTTATAAGATCTGAGGCACTTTGTCTTAAAAGGGTTTTGTTATATGCTCAATTTTTCGTTTGGGTTTGAGATGCAAGGGGAAAAGAACATATTGTGGATCCCTTCTTTTTGTTAAGAGCAAAGCTGCCTTTGAAACTAGACTTCATTCTAGTCTTCCACTCTGTTCTTACACCCAATTTTGCAAATTTTCTTGGCTTTAGGTTTTGTAGCTTCAGAAAAGGATCCTGAATTTACAGTCTTAATTCACAAAGCAGTGGAGAAGCTATTCTTGTAGCAGTTGGTGTATTTTACTTGCCTCTATGGAAGGATTTTTAAAAAGGCAAAGGTGTTCCCTCATAGTTTGTAAACCTGCAGTTTTTCCTGGATTCTGGGCAAATCACGGATAGTGATGTGTATGAATTTGCAAGACCCTCACAATCAGAGTTTGTAAGGCTGGAATTTTTCTGGTAGCCTAAAATGACAGGCAAGTTGGAGTTTGTTTGGAAATGCTTTCATTTTGGATTATCAGTATATCACTGAGAACTCAGTTCTCCTACAGTTAAATATTTTCCTGCACTACAATTGAGTCTATTAAAAAAAAAAAAAGTATTTATTGATCTGGTGAAAGCTATAAATGAATTTGAGATTTAAAAAAAAATCCTGTTCAAGTGATTTCATCCATTCATTTTAAAAGGAGCAGATGTTTTTTATCTTAATGTTTGCTCCATATTTTCTAGGACATGATTTATTGCAAGAAACTATTTAAGCTGACTTTTTTAGTTAACTAAATATTGGTACCATATGTGAATGCTAGCACATCATAATTAATTGCAAATGGTGACCCTTTTGTTGACCTTAATTTTCCAGCATGCATACACATAATTGAATCAAACTGTTCTAGCAAGTAGCAATAAATAGGTATGACCAGCTAAAATACTTATTTCCAATACTTATATATGATAGCACTACTTTTTGTTTTTTTAATTAAGATCAGACTGGTTTCAATTGCCTTCTAGAATTCAGAATATCAAATAAGGGCAAAAAGAAGAAGTTCAGCAAATCACATCTTTTTCTTTCAAAAAAGTAAGATTCATATGCTGTAGACAAGCAGAAACCTGGCATCTCTAAAAGTTTAGCTATCTCCCTGACATTTACAAACTCATTAAGAATCCATTCATGTTGTGGAGGTTTAATATGTAGTAATGTTTTAATCATTTAGTCAGCATTTAGGAGTAGTTTGTTATTGAGTACTTTTTGAAAAATATGTAGGTTTGTTAGTCACAGACTTCTGTGATAACTGTACATATTCTGTATTCTTACACTTTATGTGGTTAATTTTAGGCCATTTGAAATCAATCGATACTTTTATTAAGCAGAGCCTGAGGTTTGTGAAATTATTCAAGATCCAAACTCCTGCCTGGCCACGTGGAGTCCCCTGGATGTGTGTGGAGCTCTAGAAGCTTAAGTGACACTGTGGATTGAGCTGGATGTGCCTGTGACACAGAACTCCTTCCAAAACTATATATTTGATTGCAACAGGGGAGTGAGGTGAAAAGCAGCTTGCTGTATGTAGATCTTTATGTGATGCAGTCTGCACCTCCCCCTTCAGTAATGCAGGTTTTGCTGGCTGTCACGATGAAGGAAAATTTCCAGCTTGTCTTCAGAATGTAATGTAATACAGGCACAGTCCCTGATGTCCTTCCATCCCTGTCAGGGTGGAAAGCACATTGGTGAGGATACTTGAAGGAACCATGGACATTGTTCCTGGCTGTTGAAATGCTTACCTTGCCTTCTGGTTCAGGGTGTTAGGAGTTAGTTGGGATTTGGGGCTTTCAGTCTGATTCTGCTCCTGGTTTGTTTTCTCTTTTAAGTTATGAACTGAAAGCCACGAAGGACCTGGAACGGTACAACAGAGAGGTCAAGAAAGTCAGTGCCCACACAGGGCACCGGCCAGCAAAGGAGACAGGAAAACAGAAACCCAAGCTAAAGAGTTCTGCAGCTGACCAGCAGAAGCTTGACAAGATATTCCATGAGCAGATTGAAAAGAAGGGGAAACTTGAACAGCCCGTGAAAATTGTGACAGTGCCTTTTTCTCTGAGCTCCTGTAGACGACACCTTCAGAGACGGGAGAAAGATGTTTCAGGAGAACAAGAGCTTTTCCTGATCCGTCGCCAGAGTTGTCCCGATGTCTGGATATTTGCTACTGAAAAAAAGCTGAAGTTGCTGAATCCATACAGATTGGAAGAAGCCCTGCTATGTAAAAGGTTACTGATGAACCACAAGCTGCCAGTAGAGAAACTGGACAATCCAATTGTGTTATCGGACAGGTATCGTACAAATATATATGGAGCAAAAAATTGTATGTTATTTGAAGTATCATTTGATAATTATTCACAGTAAACTCTGGCAAGGCCCTCTTTGCTAATTCTGTGATTATTTGGGCATTCATTTATCTGTAGGAACAGATTTTTGGGTTTTATACTTTTACTTTGAAGTAGTGAGCACACTTGGTCTTGTTCCAGTTGAAGTAAGTATGATTTTTGAACAGTTTCATTGGCAGTGCAGCAAAGACGAATGTCTTTCCCCCTGAAGACAATTAAATGTTCCAAAGCATTTTCACAAAGTCACTGTAGCTGACTTTCACCCATGGATTAGGAAATGGCTGATATAATTATTATTACTACATGCCTAAGCTTGGTCACTCACTAAGGTATGTGAATAGTCCTGATTTTGTTTCTGTAAACAAATTGCTTCTTCAAAATACTTTTAAAAGTCTTGATCACTCCTTATCACTTGCTACCTTTTTCTGTGGTTTTTTTGCACAATAATAATTTTCACATTAAAGATTTTGGTTTTAACACTTTGGGGATTTTTTTTTTCCAGTCTTATTGGTGGATCTCAGTACATGGCTGCTCTTTATAAAATGCAGAAGAATTACCAAAGTTTCCATGGACCAGGTTATTTATCAGATCCAAGGCTTGTAGCAAATGGATTTCAAATAAAAGTGATTGAAGGTATGATGGTTTTAAAATCTTTTAGTCATATTTGAGATTATTTCTTATGCTATAATGATTTAAGTTATTGTTAATTTAGATCATGTTATTCTACATCACTTTGTCTTTTCAAGCACTAGCATCCTGCTTTCCTTAACACTGAGGTTGTATTCCCTGGCAAAGAATGTAATCTTCTATACAGAACATTGAGTAATGGATAACTGAACTGAAAGAATGCTTTTAAATCCATGGTTTCCTCACTTTTGTTTTTAATTCTTCTCTCAAAATGCTCGATGCCCATACCCTTAATTGCCATTCTGACAATTTGGATTAAACTGATGAGAATTCCTTAGTCCTGGCATCTTCTTGCATGGTGTTACTTGCAGAAGCTTCGTCTTCAGCTGACCATTCCTCTGCTGTTGAGCAGTTGGGGAGGTCCAGTGAAGAGCTGGATCTGGTCAATGATGTGCTTTCCTATCAGGGTTGTGACACAGAGCCCAGAGGGGCCAGCAAAGAGAGGTGGTCTGGGGATCACCACACCTTTCCATGGAGTTTGATCTGGGCTTGTTTTTGAGGGGGCACACTTTTCAATACCTCTACGTTGATCAGAGAATAAATGTGTTTCATGTAAGATCCTTTAAACTTAGCAAGAGAGCTCAAATATTTATGCATTTTCCTGAAGAACGAGTTATAGGCATGATGTTGGAAACCCCGGGGCAACCCATCCGTTGGTGCTTCTGCAGATGACAAATTCTCCAGCAGAATTCCAAGAAAAGGGAATGTCTTTGGGGGTGGTACCTAGCTGACAGCTCACAGAAAAGATTCACCATAAGAGCTGTTAGAAATGCTATAGCTTCGTGTGTTACAGATCCCCACATATGTACAGTGATGACAGATGTACTGTAACATATGGGATCTTTTAAGGGTAGGTACAAAAAAGGGGTGTAGAACCAACTTCTTCACTCAGAGGCTGGCTCCTGGGAAGAACAGAGCCTGAGCTGTTTTCCTTACTGAATCATGCATGGCAAAACCAAGGACACTTGGTTTTGCCATGCGTGATTCAGTAAGGAAAACAGAAACTGACTGACTGAATCTCTACATAAATAGCACAGATATTCCACTTTGTGGAAGAGGTGTTCATGATAATAACCCTTGAGTGAATGATTAGGGAAATAAAGTGTGTGCTGTAAAAGGCAGCTCTTACAAGTTTTATTCAGTCTAGCAAATCAAAAGCTGAGGAGATCTATGATGTGTCCCTGGACAAATATGGGAGAGAGAGATTGTGGCTTAGCATTTTTGCTCACATGCTTTTTTCTGCCTCCTGATTTACTAAGTTTGCTTAAAGTCTAATTAATGTAAATGGGATGTGAATAAATTGAATGTGAAGATTGGAATAGAGTTTTTAGGCAACAGCAGAGGAGGGTTGTTGACTGGTGTGGTGCTACTGGAGATATTTCGTGGTGTAACCCCAGCCTGCAGCTCAGCCCCACACAGCCACTCACTGCCCCCACAGTGGGATGGGGGAGAGAACTGGAAGGGTAAAAGTGAGCAAACCCGTGGGTTGAGCTGTAAAGACAGTGAAACAGGTAAAGTAAAGTTGTGTTACAGAAGCGAAACAAGCCCAGGAATTAACTCACTGCCTCCCATGGGTGTTCAGCCACCACCAGGGAAGCCGAGCTCCGTCACAGGTAACAGTGATTTGCGAAGACAAACAGTGTCACACTGAATGTCCCCCTCGTCCTTCTTCTTCCCCCAGCCTTCTGTGCTGAGTGTGATGCCATATGCTGTGGAATATCCCTGCAGTCAGTTGGAGTCAGCAGGCTGGCTGTGTTCCCTACCAAATCCCCGTGCACCGCCAACCCTCTCGCTGGTGGTGTGGGGTGAGGAGCAAAAAGGGCTTGACTCTGCACAAGCCTTGTTCAGCAATACCAAAAATATCCCTCTTTTACCAACACTGTTTCCAGCCCAAATCCAAAGCACAGCCCCACACTGGCTGCTGTGAACAAAATTGACTATCTTGGCCAAAACCAGCACAAATGGGAAACTACTTTTAAGACAGCTTGATTAGTTTGAGAGCAAAATTGTGCACTATAATAACAAGGAACTCGACACAGTAACTGGGAATTAGTAACTGTCTTCCACTCCTGTGTTCCTAAGATGCAAATTTAAGGAAGTCTTGTGAGGAAACTGCTCTTGTTTGGTTTACAGTTAACGAAAGTAAAAGTGCATTGTAGCACTGTAGAGGTTGATGAACCATGGTCATGGACTTCAGCAGGACCATACAGATAGCCCAGTGAAGATTGGGAATCTAATTCAGTTCTTTGTCCCAGTCTTCTATTTTAACTACTCAAGCGAAATGTTAATAACATCTGAGTCTTGTCAGTCATGTTTATAAGCTTCTGCTGATGACATTATCGCAGTTACAGCCTCTTTTATTAAAAGACCATACCACTGCAGATGAAGGTAGAAATACCAGCAAACTAATGGAATTTCTCCCAGCTTTTTTTCCAGCTGACTCAAGGATTTTTATCAATACTTCATCAGTCCCTCTTTTTTTTTTCCTTAATTTTGTCCCTGAAATACAGTGTCTTCTACAAATACTTATTAAAGCTGATTTTTAGAAACACAAGTAATAATTATTAACATTCCTTATGTGTCCTTCTCTGGGAATTCCACTAAACAATATGAGGGTTTTTAGCTCATAGATTCTTCTTGTATAATCCTTACAGAAAGTGGCCTGCAGACCAGGAGTGATTTGTCCCACTTAGACCTGAGTGTTGTGTAGGATTTCTCAACTTTGAAAGAACAAGTTTGTCTCATAAGACATTTTTCATTGTCCTTACAGAAAGGAGGGCATTCAGATGTTGATGAACTACAAGTTGCTTCAGAAAGATTTTGTTTCTTCAGGATATATTGTTAATTTTTGGGGGCCAGGGGTTCCTACTTTGCATGATGAATGATTAAGTCACAGCTTGCTGTGGAGAGATGTCCAGAATAAAAATGTGCACTTAACCCACAGCAGCTGGAGTGTTTCACCTTGGCAGCATCCTTAGGAGCACACTGAAACCCCCTTCTCTGTGCATATACCTTTGTAACTCATTTTGTCCCAAATTTTTGATTAATTGGATCAGCCTTAATGTTTGCTGTTTCTCAACGGAACTATCAACTCTTTCTTGCTGTCAGGGTCCACTGTAGTATGTTTGAAGGTCAGTAATTTCCTTTAGGGCTTCAGCCCTGACATGGTCACATTAATGTTCCTTTCTGACTGCTGGTTGATTTCTTATTAATGGCCACTGGTGCATGGTTCCCTTTTTCATCCTGGGCAAAGAGTTCCATTTTCTGTAGTAGAAAGTTTCCTTTTTCTGAGAGAGATCCTCTTTTATGTCACAAGCAAAGAATCTGTTTGAATCCTTTTGAATCCAAATGGGAAAGTGGTATTTCTGATAATTTCCTCTTGCAAAATAATAAGCACTGGTTATTTGTTTAAATTTCCACACATATTCTCCCAAAGAAGGGAAGGACCCAGACAGTTGCTGCCCATTATCAATATTAAGTTACTCATAATACTCAGATACTCGTTTGGAATGCCAGACCCCTTGCTTTGGTATTGGCCACCTCACTAGGACAGTTTTCTAGCTTAAAATAATGACTGAAATGTAGGACCATATATTCATTCCTTATTTCCTTTTGGTTATGGGGTGTTTTACAGAACTGGCTGTTTATTTAATAGCAAGAAAATCTGAGCAGCTGCCTTAATTTGGAAGGTGACTTTGGTAATTCCCGTGTTGCATCAGGCTTTCATCTCTGCTGATCTTTGTTGAAGATAATTCTTTGCAGTTCAAATTCCTACTTTTCGGCAACTCTGAGCACGGAGGGGCTTTTTATAAGGATTTTGATTCTGATGGTTGCTTACTTGAAAAAAAAACCCACCCACATAATACTGGGTTTTCCTTATTTGGATGTCTTGTCTGTAAGGAGCAACATCAGTCACAGGGTAAAAGAATTGTAATTCATTAGCCTTGAACTAAATTTGGCAGATCTTGGGATTAACACTCAAAAATTGAATCCTATTCCCTCACAGTGCTTTTCATTCGTAGGAATCCAGCTGTAGACTTGAATGGCCAAAACCTTTTAGCTAGAGGGGTGATTCTGAGATTTGTTATTTACTCCAGGGACTTTCCAGGAGTCTTCCTCATAAGACCCACCATGGACATGCCTTGCTCTGGACCCCACGGCACCATGTGGCACCAGATGCACTGTTCCTAGTGGGTTTTTGAAAGGTCTAATTGGGTGTTTTCTTTCTAGCAAGAACTCAGTTCCACATGGAGTTTTGTTCTCGTGCTGTCGTTTTGGTGGGAAAACTGAACTTCCAGCAGTGTTTTCCTTTTTTCACAATTGCACCTTTGGGTATTTATTTTTACAAGAGTGTGGCACTTCCAGGCTTTACTTGCCTATTGTTTTATTTGAGGATGAGTCTGCCCTTTCAATGTGTTCTTGTTATAAGACAGAAAGGTAATTTACATTTGTTCCACATCGTTCAGGGGTATGATTGCAGCCAAAGTTGTTCCAAGTATCCGAGATTTTGGAAGTGCCCTATCTTGTTCATGGTTTTGGTAGACTAAGATCTTTTGTATTGTCTCCCCATTTCTCTTTATATTAATTGCTCAGCAGCCTAAGGAGTTTTCAACTAGATTTTTCTCTGGATAGCTGACAGTGAAAAACATGTTGTGAAATAGCCCAGACGACGCTTCTCGCTGTCAGTGTGTCAGTTAGGCAAAATCAATGATTTCTTTGTGGAATGTGCCAGTTGTTGTAATTTGCAAAGCTGTGACGCTGAGCTCCAGTCTGTCTTCCACTGCCCTCCCACCCCCTCATGTTCTGGCCTTGCTGAGCCTTCAAGTGATGCTACCTTTGGGAGAGCAGCCTGTTTGCTTTTACTTAATAAAGCAAATTACTTAATGCTCAGTGTTGTGGGATCTGCCAGGCGTTCGTTTGCTCGCAGTGACCTCTACGTGCAGAGAAGCATTTCAAGCAGTAAGAGGCGTTACTTTCTGTCCAGTTCCTCTTAAGATGTGTTTGTTATATGTACACGTGTCCATCTGCCCTGGTGAAAGTCAAGAGTTGTAAATTCTTGGCTGGAGAGAAACGGAGAGCAAGGAGCACCTTACCTGCTTTTGTAACAATGGTGGGCCTTGGGCCATGCTGTGGGGCAGGATTTTAGGGTAGAACTGTCTGCCTGACAGAGTATGAGTAGCCAACATCTGCAGGTACAAAGAACGTGCTTATGAGCCTTCAAAGAGCAATAATAGGTAAATAACCAATCGTTCTTGGTAATAAAAGCTGCCTCAGCTCTTGTAACCCACCAGTGGAAAATCACGCTGCTACTTAATTTCAGTTTGATTTTGACCATAGACGGGAAGATAGACAGTGTTACAGTGTCACCTAATCTAGGTGGCAGCTGGAAGGGAACAGTTTTTCCTGGCCATCCAGAAGGAATTATCCAAAGGTGATTGTAAATGCTTTGTTTGGAAAGAGAAAGGGGAAATTTGTGGCAATGAGAAATCCACGTTTTTTAGTCGTTTCAAAGCTAGTTTATTTGTTCATGGAAATAAGTTCTTTGGAAGTTGCAAAGTATTTCATAGAAACTACCATGGAAACTGCTTGAGGACTGCTGTTTGAATACTCAAAAATCCTAATGTATAGTTTGTCAAAAATTTACAGGTACACTGAGGCTTGGACATCTGCTTATATCATCAAATGTTGCCAATATCAGAGTTCCTGCAAAGGCTTGCAGATAAATACTTGTTAATCAGAATGCAGTGGGCTACTTTTCAGTTTAGAGACTGTAAGCAGAAAAGGAGAATGGCACACAAACAGAAATACCAAAGAAGACAACTTCCCTTAGCTGGGATTTGTATTGTTTGTTCTTATGTTAAACTCCTTAAAGCCCCCTTTGCCTTTCAGATTAATGAGCAGAATGGTGAAGTCAAATCTGGCTGTCAAAATTTGCAGATGGAACAATGGCTGTTGGTGAAACTGAGGAGTATGTGTAGGAAATGTTTTGCGAATCCAGAACCTCACTGTCATAAAATTTTACAAGGAAGCACTGGAAATACAAGGTTTTAACCCGAAAATCTAAACACTTGAAACTTCACAAAATTTTGAGTCTTATGTTTGGTAGCATATAGAGAGGTAATTATTGAAAGTCTGTCAAGTACACTGAGTTCTAATTTTAGAGAGAAAGTAACATAATCAAATGGTCTGGAGCAATTCCTCAAATCTAATCTTTTATTAAAGCAAAAAGGAGACAAAAATGAAAAGAGTTGAAGCAAATTAAAAAGACTTTATCTTTTCCTCCTATCTCCTACTGGCAGGCTTTCCCATGGGGAAATATTGGCATAGTACTTCATCTTATCTTACCTTTAATAACTGCTGACCTTTCAGATAATTTAACATTTTGCTTTAAACTGAATCTGATCCCAGGTTTGCAGCAGTATGTAAAAGTATGTCTGTGCTTGCTGGCCATGGTTAGGGAAAGGCAGCTTGGGAAAGAGAAATAAGACAAGGCTGGGTGAAAACCAAAGTTTCAGACGTAAAGCAGTGTTAAACATGTAGCTGTAAGGAGGTTATGTGATTTTTTTGGAGGGTTGGGGGGTTGTTCACTCTATTGAATTCCCACTCTGGTCAAGGTATCTCGTGCCATGAAGTTTAGAAAGTCCCAACAGCGTTATTTACCTGGTGGCACAGCCATACTAAGGAGAAGTTTCGACCTGCACAGTCTTCCTGTTCATCTCTGCTCTTATTTAATGACTGTCAAAAAACCAGTGCCTGGGCATAGATAACAGCCTTGTTCTACTAGCTAATAAAAGTACCTTGTGGAGACTTATGTCAAATGTATACTTTCACTTCTGAAATATTTCACATTGTTGTTTGGATTAGGAATAGGAATTATCCCTTATCACAGTTTGTTAGCTTAATCCAGCTTGGATCAGTATATTTGTTTCCAGCTCTTTTGACTTTAGAGAAACCATTTGTGGCTTGGGCTAAATGTAATTTATCCCACCTGGGGCCATTACACAAGAGTGGATTTATTTTCATTGTGAATTATCTTCTTCCATGCCCTCCTTGTGAAATTCTTTACTTTGTAGACTTGTAGCAGTGGAAAAGGGAAGGTGGCTGTGCAGGTTGGGTTGAGATTGGTGCACCCAGCGTGAATAAGAGGAGGGGTCTGAAGGACTGAATGAGAATATGTGAGCCTGACCACCAGAGAACTTGCTCCTGATTGGGAGTGGGAGAATATTCAGCTGTACTTCTGCTCTTCATGCCGTTTCTTTGCAAGTCATGTGAGAAAGAAAGTAAAGTGAAATGCCTTAATCCTCAAAGCTTGAATAGGTACTTTGTTAGGAAGGCTGTTTAAATGTTTCATTCATCATTCCTACTCAGAGTGGTACCTGCTGCAGCAGTGATACCATAGGACTGATTGTGTGAAGTCAGTCACAGAACCTTTAGGGCTTGGGTTTTTCCTCAGCTGTGGTAGGAGAAAAACCTGCTTTTTATTTCAGTCGAAGCTGAATGTGTTATGATAACATTTGAACTCTACAGATGTTTAAACCAATTACGTAGGAAATAGTGCCAATATTCTGTTTCAGTGTTTTTTCAAACTATATTGTGTTTTATTGCTAGCTTCTGCTTTAATTTCATGTATGTTTAATTAAAGTCACAGAAGCTTTAATTAAAGCTGTGCTCAAGTCTGGGAATGCTACAAAATGTTTTAAGCATTAAGCAGTGCCAGCTAAGTTTTGAATTAGTGTAAGCTGAGGCATTTGTGATGTGAATAAGCACACATCATCATAATGAAACATTGTACAAATAAATACTTTTCATTCCAAGGTAGGAGCAAATAAAGTTTTCTAATTGTATTGAATTTGTGAGACTAATTTACTAAGTGGCTTTGCATCAGTTTGATTTTCTATTAATTGCTCCAGAATAGAAGTTTAAGCAGTGCATGAATTACTGCTTTGTTTTTGTATTTTCAGGTGTTTCAGCTACAGAAAGTCATCTGGAAATAGAAGGGATGGCAAATTGTCTTCCATACTATGGTATTTCTGATTTGAAAGAAATTCTGAGTGCAGTAGTTAATGGAAATGCAAAGGAAGTATATGAATGTAGGCCTCTCAAAGTGGTAAATTACTTGGAGGTAAGACAGAAACTTGCTTTTAAGTATTAGCCAGCTATACTTAACAATATAATTCCTTCAACAGGTTGAAGATCTTTCTTCAGCTTTCTGTTTTAATTAATGTCGTTGTGTTCTAAACAGAAGCTACTTCTGAAAAGGAGAATGTCATATCCTCTTTGAGGTTTGTGGGTTGTGCATTGCTTACCAAAATACTTCCATCAGACATATCCAGTGTGATGTAATACATGCTGAAAGCTGATGTTCACAGAGTGATCCTTCTCCACAGGCAGTTTTCAGACTAGAAAGGCGTTTCTCTGTGTTAGAATACAGAGCTGCCACAGAATTGCTTTACCAAGCCTAGAAGGCTGTTGAATCCAGAATAGTCATCAAAATGTGTCTCTTATGTAAATATATCTATGAAGTAGTTATTAAATGATTTAAGGTAATAGTTTATGAAAAGTAGTTGTTGATTGAAGCTTAATTTTCATGTAAACCTCAGTGAGACATACACTGTGAAAATTGGGAAGTGCACCTTTTCCACTTAAAGAAGAAAAATTCTTATGATTCATTCAGAGAAAGGGCAGAGAGACATAAGTGGGTATTACTTTTGCCAGAAAAGCAAGCTGTCACCGGAATTAAGACCTTGAAGCAAGAAGTGAAGTCTCATGTGCAGTGAACCCCATATGCCTCTGCACATGCTTGTGTTTGGTTAACACCAGTAACTTCTGTGGTTACCAGAGGCTCATACTGATGACCAACAGTCTTGTAAGTCCACATTGTTCAGTGCAGAAGAAAGAATAGGGTAATGGTTAAAGGAGCAGCCTTCCAGGGAACAGAATATTCCACAGTGATCTTTTCCTCATATGGAAGAGGGGGGGAATCTCAGACAAACAAAATGGGAAGATTCAGATCTGATTAAATCACTGTGACTGCTGCTCAGTCTTGTACAATATGAAGGGAGATTTTATGCCACATCCATTTTTATCTAAACCGTGTGACTTAAGTAGAGAAGAGAAGGCAATGGCAGGAAGGCCCATCTTGAAGGAGGAGACAAAAAACCTGTCAGCTTCTTTTTGAAGTTGCTTACTTATTTGAGGGTGTGTGCTTTAGCAGTCACTTCTGCTTTCTAGTATTGTAAGATAACTGGATGCAATAGACAGTAGTAAATACAACATTAATCTAAGGTTTCACTATAGTATTTTTCAAAATTTGTTTAGCTGGCTGACTGTTATGTTAGTTAGTTCTCAGGTTTGAGAACTGACTGAACTGGTAAACATCTTCAGCTGATCCTAGAAATGAATGATGCCAACAGGAAACAAGATCTTTAGAAACACAAAGCATCTTGCAAAAGTGGACTCCAAAAGAGAAAGATTGCAAACAGGACCAGGAGACTGACTGTGCATGGCTCCGTTGTAGAAGTGTCACAAACTGACCAGTAAGATATGTTTGGAGTTACATTTAGGTTTTTGGGATTCAGAGTATTTATCAGCAGAAAAGAATGACCTTTAAACAGTGAGTGCTTAACTCCTGCTTTCTGGTAGCCCCAGGCTAACGTGCTAAAAAGTGGTGCTTTAAAACTCTTGGGGTTTTGTTTTTGTTTTTCCTTTCCACAGGGAGAAGCAGTCCGTTTAGCTCGGCAGCTGCCCTTACATTTGTCAAAAGAAGATGTACAAAACACAATTTACAGGATGAAGCAACAGCTTGGAAAGGAAAATAAAGGCTGTGTTCATGGTCGTCCTTTTTTTCATCACTTAACAGATATTCCAGAAGTTGACAAGCAGAGCTCCATGGAAATTACTTAGTAAATGGAACATTTTGTTTGGGGTCATACTTCTCTTGCTTAATTTTGATCATTACTCTGTAATTTCAGTATGTTTTGTGCAAAGCTTTTGTTTTAATGACTTTTCATTGTCGTATGTTCACCTCCTAGAGCCTTTTTTTATTTAAATGCTACATGTAAATTGGAAATAAATACTGTAGAGAAACTACTCCTCACTATTTTTATAAAGAATTTATTAAAGAAATGTTCTCAACTGGTTTCATCCTTTTCTTATTGCTGCAGGTTTAGAAAATACCAGCATGTCAAATTTTTTTAGATATGAAGTGGTTAGAAGTTGCTTTCAACAGAGCATGGCAAAGTTTACTGTACTAAGGGCATCAGATGTTAATTTTCAAAGGAATTCCGGATAGCTGTAAGTATTTTAAATGTGGCATTGGAATATGCAGTTATTATAGTTAGACATCTATGGTGTTGTATTTCTGTTTGGAGATTCTTAGCTCTTGCAAATAAATATTGAAGTCCTAGAGTCCAAGCTCCAAAAATTATACACTTAAAAAGCTGTTATTCTTTTAAGTATAGTACTCTTTAAAAACATTAGATCAACAAAAACTGGCCAGTGACCTGAAAGGAGCCCAGGTTAGCACTGAAATCAGATGCCCGTGGCTGTGTGTTGGTTCGGTGATAAACACCACACAAACTGCTTGGGGGTGGGAAACATAAACTGTCCTCACTCGGGGAGAATGTGGCGTAACTAGGGCATACTCTGCTGTAGAGAGAGATACTGGTTGGGGGAAACTGGTTCAGAACACAAGATTTACTCCTCTATTTTAAGTAGGAGCCTACTTCCAGAAAGCTCCCATAAGGTTAGGCCTTCTGTGTATAGCAGGTGCAGTGTCTCTGGAAGAGTATGTTTTAAAAAGTTTCAGGAAAGCTCACCTGAAAATTCCTGTCCGTCCCCAGCATATCTTGGCACTGTGAAAATGTGGTGGTGAGACTTTTGCAGTGTTTCTGTGGCTGCTGGGTAAGTGGTTGAAGGTTGCTGAAAGGCCTGAGTTCAAGCTGCTTTGTGGACAGGAGTATGGGACCAGAGGAGCAAATGTGCAGTCTGAAAATGTAAGTCACTGATCTCTTTATCGAAGAGTGCTGAGCTGGTGAGCTGAGAAATCACATCACAGCAGTACATGACAACATAAAAATTCTAATCTGAAAGGTAATGATTGTCTTTTTAGCAGGACCTGTTGCAATAGGGCAAGGGGTAATGGTTTTAAACAGGAGGGTTGATATAGATTAGATATAAGAAAGTATTTTTTTACAGTGATGGTGGTGAAGCACTGGAAGAGATTGTCCAAAGAGGTGGTGGATGCCCCATCCCTGGAAATATTCAAGGTCAGGTTGGATGGGGCTCTGAGCAACCTGATCTAGTTGAAGATGTTCCTGCTCACTGCAGGGGGGTTGGATTAGGTGACCTTTAAAAGGTCCAACTCAAACTATTCTGTCATTCTTTGATTATGTTTTTATGCCATTAGAGTAAGTTTATCCTTTTCATAAAGAGCAAGGGCACAAGCAGGATAGTTCAAGAGCAAAGCAAGGTACAAGATGAGAATGTCACTGACAAACTGGACACTTGTTGGCTGTAAATGTCACTCAGTGCAGAAGATGTGAATTTTTAGAATCGAAGTGAGAAGGTGGATGGAGACAGAGGAAGGAGACGTGACTCTTGGCTCTGATGGGGAAACAGGATCCCAGCCGTGCGGTGGATACAGAAGGTTATAGTTTGTTTATTTTTATTCTTGTTGGAATATAAACTGTGAGAGTTTAGAGAGTAGCCATTACAGTGAGAAAAGCCAAAGGCAAGCTAGAGAAGTCAAATTTACCTGCAGTATAATTTTGCTGGAACTTAAATTACTATGTGCACAAATTCTAGTCAATTGGGAATATAACATGTAGTATTTAGTGAGATTAGTAATTGCTGGTTCTTTTCCAAAAGATAGGTAAGATAGATGTGTCCTAATTATACCGAAGCAAATGCCAGTATCTTTGATAACACTTGAGTCTACATCAAGTGCTTTCATGTAACAGTAGCATTGCAGACAGGTTGTTTTAATGGGTCTTCAAGCCCTAGATTAAGAACAAAAAGTGATTGGGAAATGAGCATGCACAGGTGCCATGGTGGGTTTAATTGCTATGGAAACAAATTAGCATCAGGATTTTCAGGTGTGCCAGGTTAGGCAGTTGGGGAGGTGGGTCTTCTTACTTCCTTCTTTCCTGGGTGCATTTGGTGTCCTTCATCTCGGAGAGCTGCAGTGGATTTCTCCCTTAGGTAGGTGCACGTACAGTTTGTTTCTGTCTCTGTGGGATCTGAGGGGTTGTTATGTGGTTGGGTACCAGCAGTGAGTGCTGTAGCACGGTTTGGGAGCAGTAGGTCAGGGTGTCTTGCCCACCACAGTACATGTGGTTGGGAGTGCAATCTGAAATTGTGAGTTGAACAGGTACTCTGCTGAGGGGAGATGGCTTTAGAGATGATGGGTCTTTCTTTGCTTTATCTAATGTAGACAAAAATATATGTTACTTTCTGTTTCTAGGGGTGCTCTCACTGATGCCTCTAGCGATGCATCCGTTTTATGTTCCTTGGTTAAACAGTAGAAGTACCCCAATTCTTGGTTTACAAGCTTAAGTCAAGTGGTGCACCTGCTGTAACGTTTCTCAGAAAGAAAGGCACATCAACTCACTGCCCCTGAACCAGCACGGGGTGCTTCTTGGATGTGTCATTCCGTGGTGAACCCCCCGAGGCTCTCAGGGGAGCACACAGAGCCTGCCTGTCCCTGCAGACACTCCCATAGTCAGTCCGTCCCCAGCTCCATGAGCTGCTTGAAAGGAAGGGGAAAACCTGAAACGTGCAATGCTCGCTGGATTGGATTATTGTTGGTGTTGACCTCTTTCCGTAGAGGAAGAAGCAGCAGGGCAGGACGTGGTGGGTGCGTGTCCCAGCGATGAGCATGGCAGCCACCTCGTTGTCCCCCACCCTGTGCACCCACGCAGCTGCTTCCCCAGGAGGGGCCGGGCTGGGGCATTTCGGGGACTTCTCGTATTTGCGCTGCCCTCTGGTGGCATTTCCGTTTTGTACGATTTTGACTAAAACGAGGGCCGGCAGGTCTGAGTCAGGTCACGGACGAGCATCATTCCTTCCTCCCTTTGTAAAGTCACCAGCAGGCCGAAGCATTATTGCTTACGATGCTTCTCATGGAAGCACGTTTGTTTTCCTAAAATACACCTTCTTGCAGGTAGCAGTGTTCCCTGGGGGAGAAGTGGGAGCTTTCCAACTAAAGCATGATTGCATATTAAAAATTACGAAACCTTTTGGTTGTAGGTAGCTTTGCATTTTTCAGAGGGTTGTTTGTATGGCTGGTTTGGGCAGGTTCAGTTCTGGTGGTGTGTTTGCAGCTCAGGTGTCTGCCTTGCCCAAATTTTTGCATATTGTCTTAATGGGAAACCAAAAAATATCAATGTTCTTTAAAAATACAGGAAATTCTCATTGAAAAAAATAATCTTTTTTCTTTAGGTACAAATATGAGAGTATAAACATAAAATAGAGGTACCATCTCTTATATGTTTCTTTTCTGAATGTAGTAGGAATCTTAATAATGAAGTTTCTGTTTCAGTTAAGAAATGGTGTGTGCAAAGGGACTTGGAGTATTGTTTGTTTGTTTGTTTGTTTTTTCCCTTTAGTATGAATAGTAGCAGTTCAGAGAATAACAATAAAGGCAGAGGAATACTTAACTTATTTCAGGAACACTTAGCAGTCTGAAAACACTAAAATCTATATTCTGATTTGTTAAAATAGATTCTTCTTCTCTATTTCCATATTCTGGTATGGGCTATATAAAATATCTAGCATTAGAATCAATACTCATAAGCAAAACTCTCTTTAGTTACACAAGCACACATTCCTTGATCTCAAGGGATCATTGCTTTTTTTTTTTTTTCCTACAAACATTCTGGTTTTACTTTTATGAAAATAAGCATCAACAAGCAAGTTTTTAGGTTTTTGGAAGGGTTATAATATTTGGTCTTCAGCGTTTGTTTTATCTTACATAAAGCAGGTCAGGTTTTTATTTCGTAATGGAGTTTGGTTTCTTTTGTTAAATGAACTTGTAGTTCTGATTTAATTATTTGACTGCAGTAGCAATATGGAAGGATTCTTGAGAGTTTTGTTTGGTTTGTACCCAGCATTTTAACAGGCTGGGTTAACGATTCCAAAAAACCTAAGGTACATCCAATTTTATTTTGCGAAGGAGAGCTACCAGAACTTGCTTTTATTTCCCTCCCCCACCATAAGTATGGAGTATCATATCTGAAATTATAGAGAGTATAAATGTGGAAATGTTAAATCTTTTGTTAATGGCTTCGAATTAAGCACACATTGTTGCAGATGATTTGGAGGACTTATTTAAAGTAAATATACAATTTCAAGCTCAATTATCATTCATAGTTTAACCGAACATAGTGAGATATTAGGTCTGTGAATTTGATACAGTGTTACTTCATAATTATGACGCTTTTTTTACAGTAAATTTGATATAGAACAGTTGCTAAAGGAAAGCTGCTGAATGGTGTGACCAACCGTTTTATGGGACACATCTGGTGCATTAGTTCAGGATGTGCAGTGCAGGAGAACAGAGCCTTTTGCCCAGAGTGAGAAGGAAGCTAACTCCACATGTATACGTTTTGGGGACATGCAGAGGGGTTGAACAAATAGGAGTTAATTGTGTAAGCTAAGAGGAGGGGGTGTTTGTAATGTCGCTTCAGAGTAGCTAAAGGGGGAAATGGGGGAGAATTATTGTTTTAAAATCTCAGATGAACGGTTTACACCTGTTAATGTTACATTTAGAACAGCTGTTTCTTTTATTATCAGTAAACAGATGCAGAAAGTAATGGAATGTTTTAAAGCAATATGTTAATCCTGTCTTCCACTACCTAACATTTCCCAATATCATGATTAAATATTCACTGTAATACTGCTGTCATCTGCAGTTAAAGAATATTTACGTATTATTTTAATCACACTTTCATCTGAAGTCATAAATGTTTATCCCAAGTTATTGTAATCTTTCATCAACTCAGGCTAAGTCTTTTTGCACAGCAGTAATTTTATTGATGATTTCATTGAACTGAATTACTCAGCAAAGCAACCCCAACTTTGTTGTTCTCAGAGGTTATTTTTGTATTTGTAATTTCACCCCAAAATGAAACAAGTTGTGTTTTTAAGGGGAGAACAAAAATTGCTCTTGAGGGCCGAGGGTAACGTGCATTTTAGATGAACTCCATATGAAGTTGATTACAGGTGAAGCTTTGCCAGAACATGCTCTGTTAGGTCAAGCACAGTAATTGGGATAGTGCCAATCAGGTGCTCCAGAAGAGGTTCTTGTTTAGTGCACGGGATTTCTTTTGTGAGAACAATAGTTTTAGTTCACTTATTTTCTTATGAGAAATGTGATGTGCTACCAAGGTTTTGAAATAAAGAACAGTTATGAGTCTGACAGCCTCATGGAAAAAAAAAAAAAATCACAATACTGCAGATACAACACCATGTGTACTTGGGAAAAAAAACCCCAAACTAGTATTTCAAGATATTTAAAAAATACTGCCTAAACAGACCTGAAGCTTTCTAGAAACCTGTACCTGCCACTCAGATGGTCAAAGGTAGTTTTTCAACTGAAAAACATTTATGCCTTAATTTTACAATTAGAGTGTCTGTAAAGGTTATAAAACATGTAGCATTTCAGGGAGGTGACGTGCGATTCTGGAGCATTACTGACTCACACTCCAGGAGCGGAAGCGCAGAAGATTAATACGGGATAACTGGTTTGGCAGATTAGTTTTCAGGAAATGTAGAGACCAGTGAATATGGCAGCTGCATTATTAAAATACTGTATTCAAGCCCAGGTCAAATTGTTCATTCATGCATGGAGTAACTCAGCATTAATCGAATCATTACGTTTTTTGGATATTTTGGATCACCGATATTCTTTGCTTCAGCTCTTGAAATGCCTGATAAATTACAATATTCACATGGGCCAAGCATTTTGACAGAGGAATGCTTTATAATGCTTTATTTATATGTGAGTGTTCGCTTGTCAGGTCAATGCAGTAACAAAATTGCACTGATAGAATGAGATCCTGTCTTAATTCTAATGTCAGGCAGCTCATTTGTGGAGGATTTTAAAGATACTTAGTCAGGTAAAACTATCTAATATGATATAAAATAATAAAGAGGTTATGTCTTCTTTTTGTTCTTGTTAACCTGGTACTTCTTATGTTAGATAAATGAGAGATGTTCACAATGAAAGGTAAGAGAGTGTTTTAAAAAGGAGGAGAGGGAGAAACCTGCTCGTGTTCATTAAGTAGCTTTACAAGAGTTCCGTCATCTCACTTCAAGAGAAGGGAAATAATTTTTGAAATTATTGGAATTTTTCATATAAAATAGTTTTTGAAAGGCAAATAACTCCACCTGTGAGGAGGAAATTGAGGTGTAATTCTTGTTAGAGTTGGGCAAAACAGACTAGTAATAAATAGATTATTTCAAAGGAATATGCTGTTCTTCACTTAAGCAGGCAGAGTTCGACTATTATTTAGTGGGTTCACATTCCTGACATTCCCTGACACCTTAGGTGTGCGTAATTTAGAACAGGAACCTGTTAATAATTACTAAGACAAATGAAACTGCAGAAAACCGTTCCCTCATCAGAAAAATTCATGTAGTTACTTCTCCCACCAGGTAGCCTTCTCTGTTGCAGAACCTTCTCATAAAGCTTCACATTCAGCTTCAAAATGCCCTTCTTCAAATTTGCCTGCCCCAGATCCCACTGCCATTTAGGAGAGCCATACCTCTATGCTTTATTTACAATGACCTTTGAGCAACTGAAAATGCTGCCAACTCCTTTAGGAAGTGTGGCTTGGAAACTTCAGTTTTGATCTGTGTCTGCAGATGAGTAAATGGGATTATGCATTGACCATAATAGCAATTAAGTGGATACTGACCTTTCAGAAAAATACTAGTTTATACTCTTAGTGAGCTTCACTGTAGAACCTGAAGAAACACCACCTGAAAGTGGACCAGCCACTTGTAGGTTATAGAAACTGAAGAAATAGTTCAGTCAACCTTGAATTGGATGCAGAGTTTACAGGGAGGGGAAACCCCAATTCTGCAATTCAGCTGACACTGCTGTATTTTTACTGTGATGAGCGTGAATCGAATGGTTGATGGGTGTGTGCAGTTCATTCTTGTCTAATTGTGAACTTCTTGTGGAGCCTTCAGGACTGTATAATTTCTGACTATTACTCCAAATCATCAGCAGTTTTGCAGCTTTTCATTATTGTTGTGTCCTGTTTCTTCTGAGTTTATTCAGGTGCCATATAGCAACAAAGTGTTGTGTTGAATTCTTTAATCATATAAAGTAATGAGGGTTTCAAGCACAACTGGATTTTTTATTTTTTTTTTTAAATTTTAAACCTGTATTGATGCAAAACTAACAAGACTAAAATCAAATCCATCTCAGTAAAGGCTTAAATGATAAAATATGCTGCAATAATGATCTTGCCAGTCTTCTTCTGGTTGCCAGTCTGAGTCTTTTAACTGTAGCTGAAAAATCTGGAGCAAGTATTTTGGCATAGCAGTTTGTTGTAAGGAAGATTTAATAGCTTGTTATGTCCTATTTCTATAAACAGAAGTCATTTAGAGTTCAGCAGATATATTTAGAATCAGCATTTGTGCTGGTAGTTACAAGCTAAATAAAATAATCTTTGAAAAGATCAATATGCAGAAGGGAATATGCAGGTTTACCTCACAACTAATTCTCTTTTAAGAGACTTGGGCATTTTCGCAAATAGGAACCTACAATATTTGGTATTTGCATTTATTATTTTATTTACAAATCTTTTTAATAATGAGTTTGTGTTGTGTGCAAATGTTAATAGGTTTAAGAGAACTCTGGTTACTGCTGTACGAGAGATCTGTCCCTGATCTTCACAGAAGGAGATTTCACTGACTGAGTGCAGTGCAAGGCCCAATGAAATGGGCAGCCAGAAGCTCTGGAGGGGTCTTCTCTACTTTCAGCTTTGGTTTGGGACAAAATATCAGTAAAAGTTTACATTGAGTGACTTGTAATCTGATCTCTGATTTGTTGACTTCAAGGTATATGGGATAGCTGAGAAACATGCACAAAGTCAGCTGAAGTTATGAGTTTCATAGCAAATAGTAAATGAAAACCTGTTAGTCTTGCTCATCTGTTGACCTGTACTAATCACAGTAACAGGGCTCTTGCTCAGGGAATAGCAGGTACAAACTCTTGTATATTTGTTTTTCTACCCTGTTTTTATAATTGAAAAAAATCTGCGATTAAAATATTTGTAATCACACCTTGGTGCAATTTTTGCATATTCTGGTTTGGAAAAGATGAAAGTTCTTTTCTTACAAAAAAGTTTTTACTGAATGGTGCAAATAGACATCAGTGCTCTAGTTCAAATTTTGGTTGGTTTTCCTGCCCTGATCACTGGCTCTGGCCATGTTTGGTGTGAAGTCTAATAATTTTTGTTATATGATTTCTGGTATAGATTTTCCCAAACACTCAGGAGTTTGAAATCCACTAATTAAAACCATATTAGATGTTGCACTTAAATATATTTTTGCTCCTGTATTTTAACTGTTGTAATTTATGTTGAGTGTCCATGCTTTCAGCATCACAAAACATGTCACCCAATCATGGGATCACACCACCCTTAAAGAAACATCTTGCAAGGATTGTTTTGCAAATAGCTAAAACCTTTAATTCTCATATCTAACAAGGTCATTATTCAGTTTTTACCATGTTTGAATTCTGATTGTTTCGGTGAGCCTAAGAGAAGTTTCCCTGTAGGTGTCTTTTTTTTTTTTAAATGTCAATAGTGAAAAGGGAAAACATGAGTCCATTTTTTTTTCTCATTACTTACAGAGATTATAAAATCATGCTTTACACTGTTGGTAGCTGTTCATCCAAGTGTCTGAAGCGTGAAGTTTTTCACACAAATGAGTCCTGTGATGCCCCTTTGTCCCCTCATCACACTGGAGTGTTGAAAAGGGCTGGCCATGTGGCTGGCTGTTGGCAAACCTGGGAGCAGAACCGAACATGCCGATAGAGTTTCCCCACTTAAACTGCACTGGGACTCTACCCGTGGGGAAAGTGATATGCTGGTACCAAATGATGCAGATGATGTGCAACACAAAAGTTTTCCTGTTTTCGGTTTGTGTGACATGACCTGTGGGCTAACTGAAGAAAACATCTCTGAGAAAGTGCTACATCCACAGATACAAGTGTTCCTATTGATACGTTATTTTTCTAAGATTTTGCTGAGTAAAGCTATTTCCATACATAAGCTTTTTTGGCCATCTGCAACTGCTTGTCAGTGAGCCTGGTTTGAGAACACTGGCCGTAATTGTAACCTCAGGAATGTGTGACCAGCTCGCGGCCAGCTGTGCATGCCCTGACTTTTCCCAGGTGTTAAGATACATGGCCACTTTTGTTCGCCTTAACCAAAGGGGAAAAAAAACAGTCCTTGTTTTTTTCCCCCCACCTTGCATTAATGCCTAAAACCTGCTGGGTTTTGTTACTTTTTAATAGGTCGTAGCAAACAACTACACAGAGTTGTCCGTGTTGTTTAATTATTGGGCGTATGTGACACAGGACGCTGCATCTGTATGATAGTGTGTGTTTAGAGAAATACAAAAAGGGTACTCAGTGCACTGTGGCCTGCCTATAAATTAACAGAGCTGACCCTGCAAATCACTTAACTGCTCTTTTTTTATTGTTGTGGTTAGAAAAAGATTTTACTTCTGTTTCAATAGCATAGATATTTCTGCAGTTCTCACTCTTTGGCCAGAGTGAGTTTTGCTGCGTTTTCTAATTGGCTTTATTTTAATTATCCATTGCATGTTCATAGGAACACTTACTGACTGCCTTCTACATGGGAGCCTAATTGTAACTCTTCCTGAAACAAACTCAGAGTTATCTGCATAGGGTGTTCTGCATTTTGTCTTTATCTGTGAAGCACTTTCTTTACTTGTGTAGCTTTTTCTGTGTTTAAGGTGAGGCATGAATAGCTTGAAAGCAATATGTATGAGCACAGGTCTCCTCCTTTGAGGTGCTAGAGTGGGAGAGCATTTCTAGTAATCATGAGGACAAAATCTGATCCATAGCCTGTGACACTTGTTTAGTCAAGTAAAAAGCGAAAACATGAGAATAATTTACGGACATAATTTGCACAGTTGTCATTGTTATAAACTGTCATTAAATCCATGTATCAAGTCACTGGTGTTGGCTCTAATTTGGCAACAAGCTGACACAATCTCCACATGGTAGATGTGGAAAAGGAGTTAGGTTTTACCTTAGGCTAATTCTTTATATGGTCAAAATGACCCATTTTATCCCTAAAAGTAATCTACCTACTGGGATCCGTTCCTATATGTGTGGAATGAATTCATACCTCAGAGCAGGTCTGTCTTCTGTGAACACATCTTCTGTCTTCTTAGAACACTTTTTAAGTTCTTGAAGTATGAATTTCTGCCTTTTATGACTGTTCAAACCTGCACTGTTGGGTTTGGTCATCTTTGAACATAGGACGGGTTTTCCTAAACGCTCAGGAGTCAGGGTGGAGCACATGTGAAAACTTTGCATGTGGTTAATGCTTTTCAGAATCTAGTTCTTAGAGACTCAAAACCACTCGTTGCTTAAGCCTTGAGAAAGGTACCAGAACTGTTTGGGGAGGAGGTGAGGAACACACCAATCCAGTGCTGGGACCTGCTTAAACATAAACTTTTAGCAAAGCAAGTTCTCCCGTATAACTGCAGTGCTGTGGATCAGTCTTGTGTGATGGTCTTACGTGAAACACTGAATTATGTGCTTTTTCAGGGGTGTTTTTGCAGTTAAAGTCCTGGTCTGTGAATCTTCTTTAAAAAGCCGAGGCTGTCCACTCTTCCCCAGAGCACGTGGAAGAGCTGATAAGTCCTGGGATAAAACTGCATGATACAAATCACTCATGATTTGTGCCTCTGACTGACGTCTCTCCAGTGAGGACTCCCAGATATGCACCAGCACTGTGAGATTCCTGTAACCACTGGTCTTCGGTATTTCCTGTGAAACTTAAACCTAATGTTCAAAATCTGCATCAGCACTGAACTATTCTGCCCTTTGTTTTCTGTTGGTCAAGGTGGCTTTTCTCATTAGCATAAATCACAGAGCTCCTGCAGCAGTAGTGTTGCCCACGTGATATCCAGCATCTCTGCTGGGGCCGAGGGGTATTTACAGCCAAAAGGCTTTGCTACAGTTGGTAAAGCCTTTTTTCGTTGTTTCTTCTTTCAGCTTCCCATTATAAGATCAAAGAACTAAGGGGCTTTAAGAGAAAATAATGTACAATACCACGACACTTTTACTATCGTGCCTGCCAAAGGCAAATTAAATGCACCCCTTTGGACATTCAGAAGTTTAAAAATGATAAAGTAACAATACCTCTGGTGCACTACATTAGTCTATAATAAAGAGCCTAAATGCCTCTAACTTGAGTGTAACCTAGTTGAAGAAATAAGACAGTTCTGTGGGGTAGGGATATGTGATGTAAACAGTTTCAAAGACTATTTGGCAGTCTCCTAGAATTTGCTCCAAATGCTTTTGCTTCAATGGGAGTGAAAAGCTATGCTCCATTATGGCCTCACTCGGTATTTTATTTTGGGGGAAGGAGACTTGGAAACAAGTCTACTTTTTCTTTTTTTTTTAAGCTGCTTAAAGCTAACAGTGGAAAAAAAAAAAAGGAAGATGAGCTGCATGCTTATATTTCCTCTTCCTGTTCACCTTTCTTATATTCATTGTTGCCTTTAATTTGGTTTTACTTAAGCCAAAAGAATTAAAATGCACACACACATGTATATACCTACTAACATAAGATATATTAGTAAGAATAATTGGTGACAACTGCTCATTTTACGTATGAAACACTGGCTTTAGTTTCCTGCTCTTTCTCAGAGCCTGATGTTGGAGAAGCAATAGGGATTTCTGATGTCTTCTTGTCTATGTATCCTTACTGTATTTATTGTTATACTGTCTGAGATGATCTTGAGCGCTTTTGCATGAGGACTTTCCTACTTGCTGGAGTGGGAAACATTTTCTTCCTCAGTGGCTTTTGAAAGCTCAGTAAGAATTGCTCTGATTCTGTGCAGCTTTCAATCATGTTGCCTTGTGCTGCGTTTTCATCAGAAGTTGCAGACTAAGTATCATTAATGTGCTCAGTAGTTGGGTGGAAGCAGGGAACAACTGGAAGCTGATTTTTTTCCCCGTTTCCCACAGCAGCATACGGGCCAGTTGAGTGGAGCAGTTTGCCCTGCTCCTCAGGGCTCATATAAATTAAAGATCCTGAGCACTAGGGGTTGTTAAAATTCTCAGAGGGCTCTTTATAAGATGCTAACCCCCGTGGTCTGGCCAGGCTCCAAATGGGGTAATTACATTCTTCCTACCTAAATTCCCCCTGCAATTGCAATTTGATGTGCTGGTATTCCTCACTTCCTCTCCTAGGCCGTGCCCCGTGGAACAGTTGTTGCATTTCATCCCAGAGGTACTTGCTGTTGGTGACTGATGGAGTGATCTGTGGATAGAGTCCATAAAGCATTTTAAGAGCCTTTTGGATGAAATGTGATTTATGATGCTTAATTTATTTATTTATTTATTTTTAATTATCTGCTGTTTAAAATGAACTGTGTTAATCTGAGCCCTGAATGTGTGTGAACTGTGTGTAGCAGACCTGGAATGAGACAGTATCAACAACTGTTCTCATTCCTCGTTGAACTTCTTCCCAGGACTTTTTTTAGAAAGAAGTATTTAACAGATCAAGCTTAAAATATAGGAAGGTTTTCTAAAGGGTTCATTACAAAATAGGAAGAATAGGAGCTATATAATAAGGCTAATGTTATTTTTGTCTTGATTGAAATACAAATTGAAATGAATATATAACATTCCTTCTGCTTAGGGATTCTGTTGTAACCTTAAAAGCGGCATCTAAAAACTCATGTTCTAAAAGTTACTGTTTTTCTACCACTTTTTGTACTGGAGAAGCTTTTTATTATAAAGACTATAATTTTTACTAGGGTATTACATCCTAGTTTTTAAGTAGAACCTCTGTATAAATTGATGTTACCTGTAAGCAGACAGACACATAGTTAGTAGTCAGTGTTTAATGAAGTAGTAGGAAATACCTGAACGTGCCAAATATATGGAGACTTCAAATACAGTCTTCTCTAAATATGGAATTTGCTTGTCGTGTATCTTCAGTGTAAACAGGATAAAGCCATGCTGGGGGACATCTTTACAGTTTAGTTTGGTGTTAAATGTCTTCACTCTTAGAGTGTTTCGTACCAAGGCTGACTGTACTACATGGGAAATCTTTGTACAGGCACCAGTCTGAACGAGCTAAACTCTTATTTCATGAGGTCACTTAGTCTGGTTTGTTGTGTGTGACAGGCCATAGCATTTCACGTGGTATTAGTGTCGAGCCTAAACATTTGCTTATGTCAGATGTTCCTCTCCCAGAACATCAGCAAAGAAGCTACAGGTAGAAACAAAAGATCGCTGTTGATCTGTGCCATAATGTCCCCGCTAATTAAGGTGAGCTGCTCATTGTGCTGCAGGGGACGTTGAAGGCTTTGAAGGTGACTTGTCCCTAGCACAAGAAATGTATTTCCAGTCCCAGATGGGAAAAATCAATGTATGACCCTGTGCAGGTGAATGTGATGCACTGAGCATCTTGAGGGGATTGTTTGTGTTTCCTTCGGAGTCAGTGCAGATCTGTAAGCATCCCGAACCCTGTATCAGCCAGTCATTTTCTGGTGCTTCTGAGCAAATTCTAAGAAGTAAAAATAGTCAGTAAACAAACTGAAAAAAGTTTTTTACATTAAAGAAAAAAATATATGTCTAATATATGTGTCTAATACAGTAAGTTTGAAAGCCTGAAGCTTAAAATGTCCTTGCAGGGTCTTTTGTTGTGTTTCAGTGAAAAACTACACTTACACAAACATAAGCTATCATTCTCTCTGATCTGTGATGGAGGCTGGAATAAATTTAAATATTTTACACCAAATTTAACTCGATGTGCTCTACTGTTTTTTGCTTATAAAGGAGCCTACACCAGCTACATAGCCAGATGCTCATGTGAGTTATACCTATATGATCCTGCTTAGTGTGGCTTTAATGGATTTTAACTTGAAATGAGGAATTTAGTTCTCTCACCTGTGATCAATTCAGACATATTCCTACTTAAAAGCAGTTTGCCATTTAGAATTTAAATATTGTATAGCCACTTGTATAGTTTTAGCACTGTAACCTTTAAGAATGCTCTTTTTTAATTGCAATGCTTGATAGTAAATATTTGCATAAAATGCATCTGGGCTCCGAAGCGTTTCTCTTATGATCATTCACAGTTACCAGTACCAATGCAGTTTAAAAGTACATTTAATTTGTAAATCTATCGCAGAAGGAAACTTGTTATTTTTAATTAGTTTCTGTGTAAATAGATAATCTGATAGAATAAGGCAGTAAAGACTTTATTTGAATGGATGGGGATTAATAGCTAGATATTGTAGAGATGCATACCCTGTAATTTTGTGCATCTGTGATCTTTCTAGCTCTTCTTGTTTGCATATTTTCTCCTTGCCTGACACAGTGATGTAACTTTTTATGCATCTGTTTTCCATTAGTTTAAGTATCAAATTTAACTTTTCAGAAATTAACGTCAAAATCCAGTGCATTAAATTTGTCTGTGTTTTGAATTATTTTTGTTCCTGATTTTCTCTTCTTTCAGCAGATAGTCTATGCTGTTTGTGCTTTCCCCCCTCGAAGCTATCACACTTTATTCTTCTCCAGTAAATTCTCTCCTTTCCTTTCTGGCATCCTGCTTTTTGCATCCTCTCCCTCTGGAAGGGAGGAATGTGCTCTTTCCTTGTACTCATTCATAGCTTTCTCACTGTCTCTTGCTCTTTCTTTTTGTTACTCACAACTGTCTGGGTGTTCTTTTTAAGCTTTCCATTTACAGCTAGTTTCCCCTGTAGCACTTTCTGCTCTAATGAACTTTAATTAGAAATGCCTTTTTTTTTTTTTTCACTATAAATTCAATTATATGGAACTCAGTAGAAGCTTTTGTATCTAAGGTTGAAAGAAAAAGGTTTTTTCCTATTTCACACATTTTCCAACCTATTTCTTCTCTTTTTTTTCCTCTCATTGATACCATTTCCTTCTTTCTCAACTTGTCTCTTTAGTACTCCAAACTCAAAAATATTCTTCTGTTGTTGTATGCAATTAAAGACACAGTCTGATAATATTCTAAAATATGTACAAAATTCAGTGAATTTGCATTAAGATTTTTTTTTTTAAATAATTTTCAATACCAGTGTCCTATTCATTGTGGGAAACATGCTTCAAAAATTTCAAATGAAGCATTAAAACAACTTTTCTCAGAGCCCCATCTCCTCAGATATAGGAGATGGTGTAGTCTACCCAGGAGAATAAATTATGATTGCAATTCATTGCAGTGAAACTGTAGTAGTATCTGTACCTTCTCCAAAAATTCATCATTATGGGATATTGTCTTTAATGACTGCTCTAAATTCCATTTCTTTACAAGTATTTTGTTGACTTGGTTGTGGAGACAGGTGGATATTTACACAAAAATTTTGTTGTGCTCTTTGCGAAACCAACCGTACCAGGACTACTCACTTGAACTGAAACTGAGATAAATAATTTGAGAGTGACTTACTTAAGGTTTGAAACAGTTAACACTCCCTTAGGGGTAGATGAGGAGTAGATAAATGGTGAACAACTGGGAAGCTGGCTCTGAAGGACATGCTCATGAATTTGGACACCGACTAATCTGTGTTGGCTGTTGCTGGCACAGCAAATAACAGCATAATGCAAAACCTTCCTGATTATTCCCACTCTGTTTTAACTTTCCACTGAGGGCAAGCAGCGGCCACGGGCCGAGTCCTCGGCGGCAGAAGTGAGAGCAGCAGCCTCCCTCTCTTCCCTGGGGCTCTACTGGTTCTTGTGCTGACTGATGCACAACAGAACCCAGATTTGGGAGGTTTTACCACCTCCTGGCCAGCCTAGGGTCAGTCTGTGACATCAGCTGGAGCATATGACCTGGGAAGGGGTGTAAGCCACAGCCACAGGGCTTGTGTGTGCCCAGGAGCAAAACTAAACACCTGTAACTGTGTTAGGTTGTTCCATCTTCCCTGTTGGCCTTGACAGAGCTACTGGACTAACAGAATTCCCTGAAGAGAATTGCTAAAATGGAGATGTTACTATTCAGGATTATCTCCTGCTCTTTTCCTACTAACTTTTCACACTATTAAGTGCTGTCAGATTTGGAGTTTTTTTTCCTGCCTTTTGATTATGTATAAAGCTGATGAGCTATATGTGTGACTTCCTCAAAATGTTCTAAATGATGTTTAAATTACTTATGTTGGTTCTCTTAGAAACCTGATCTGTTGCCTTGTCCTGGAAAGAAGTCACACTCCTCAGAACTTGCCATAAATTTAGTGATACCAAGTAAAACTTTGCCTACAGTTTCATCATCTGGTTCAAAAGTTATTCTAAAACTCTATCTCCTATTAAGTATCTTTTTTCCTTAACTATCTAAAGTGATCTAAATATAGCCCCAACTTCTTTTTTTTTAAGGCATCAATGAAGTGGAATGCTCCTCTCAGATGTCCCAGTTGTCCATTTTGCTGTAGGTTATAAATATGTGGTAAATCACTCAGTTGCTGAAGTGTTCTGTTTACTCTCTATTTTGTTCCTGGAACTCAAGAGTGGTTTGTTGCCAAGGTGTATATTTGAAAGATAATTCCACCCTGTTCCTTGCATCTTTTTGGGATGCCAACTTATGTGTGGCTTTGAGGTGATGTGGAAAGTCTGTGACTGAAGAGTGTGTTGTGATGCTCTTGGACAATATGAAATAAGTAAAAAATATGCAGAGAACTTAATAACTATAATATATAATAACACACACTTCATCTTGGAAATATGAAATTTCTTGTGTTAGTGTATGTGCTAATGTAGTTTTGGGGGTGTGAGCCCTACAGATGTAGGGTGTGATTGTTTCAAACAATGCTGCCACCAGCTACCCTGTGGCTGTACCCTCTTTGCTTTTGTAGCTGAAGAACTAAAGGTAAGTAGAATCAATGATATCACCTTTCCCTCCTCCAAACCTCTTTTTAGTATTCCATGTTCCAGGCTGGAAGGGATATTATGGCTGCCTTGCCCTCAGGTCTGATCATCTCCTTAATGGTCCCATTCTTGCTTTCATCAGCTGTTCCGACACCAAATCCCTTTTTAGCATTTCTTGGCTCTGTCCCATAGAGCATCTGAAGGAAATGCTCCCTGAACATCTTCTTGTCTTCCATTCAGCCTGGTTTGGTGGTTTTTTTTGCTGTTCTATTCAGTGTATAGGGCAGAGTCCCTGCTGTCCGTGTCCTTTCTGGATGCTTGGGCAGTTCCATCCTGTGCTTCCCTCTGGGAAGCCACAGCTCCACCTGAGTGGAGCCTCACTTGTCTGTTGTATCACTGGACCCACAATGAGAAAACACCTGCTCATTACTGGGAATTTTAAATCAGTAAAACCTTCTGGATGGCTCTTGCTTCAACTGGAAGAGATCACACGGAGAGGATCTTGTGGAAAGTCCCTCATATCCTATGTTGCCATAAGATTTAGGTGTGTTCTCAACTTTCTTTAAAATGTGGTTTTAGACTTTGAGTGTAACCAAATGATTTATCTTAATTTTCTCCTCAAGGCCCATGTTTTATTCTGAACCGTGCTAAATTTTACACTCTGTGGAAGGATATATGTGGTTCAGTGTAGAGAAAAATGAATTGTTTTCATTGTTTCCTAGAACTTTTTCATTCCCTCCGTTTCTTTGTGCCTGCTCCATAAAAGTTTTAGGTTTTACCAATCCTGCCTTGATAAATTCAGCCTTCATCTATTTCAGACTCTTCTAACTATATTAAGACTAGCTATCAAATAACAAGGAACATGTTGAAGTCCTGTTCCTCTGAGGCTCAGACGGTCTGTGCTGCTTCCCTGGGAACTTTTAGGAGCTCCTTGGGATTTTTTGGGTGTTGCTGTTTAGAGTTAGATTCATGCGTCAATTTTTTATATCTTGATGCAGAATTGAGGAAGGAATTGATAGTCTGCTTTCCTCAGTCTTCAAATAGCACTTTTCTATCTGAAGCTCAGCATAGATTACTTTTGAATCCCACAGATGAGAGTTTGTGGGCAATTGTTTGGGGAATAAAGCTTATTTATACTGAAACATGTATGTACCTTTAAAGTAAATATGTGTATAGTTGCAATGGTCCTTGTTCTGTCACCCAACCTACTCCCTGTCATCCCAATCAGCTGAAGAAATACAGATTAAAAACTCTGAAGTCTAAAAAAGTCTTGTTAAAAACAAAAAACCTGATCAACAAACCCTGCTGACATACAATTAAGGCTCTGTCACCCTCATAAGGTAATAAGGAGAGCAAACAGTGTACAGTCGCACTTAAAGGAACAATCATGCCAAGAAAATCTAATTACATGTAGCAAATATGCAAAACCTTTTCAAGATATATTCCTCTGTAAGTATTTTTTTTATCACATTGCCTAAGAACAGGAGACAGTCTGATAAATGCAGGGAAAATACATTGACCATAACTGGTAAGTGGTGACTGGAATTAATCAGTCTTGGGCTGCTGAAATTCATACATTTTGCTTATGGTCCTATTTGCTTCTCAAATAGCCTCCTGTATTTTTTTTTTTGTGTTGGTCTAGCAGTGATGTCAGAATCTTGGATAAACTTTAGCAAAGGAACTGTATTCATTTTAAATTTTCCCAGTAGTTCCTTACATCATATTATGGCTCTAAAATAACTAAATATTGTCATCATGTTTGGTTTGCGCTTTTGATTTCAATTCCCCTGTTGCCTGACTCTCAAAACAGTTCAAGCCTGATTCAAACTGCTGGAACAACTGTAATACTAGAAATGAGAAGAGGGATTTGGTGAGTGTTTTCATAATTAAAAATGCCCTTTGCTTCCACTGCTGTACTTGGAAGGATGCTTATGTAAGTTACTGAAGCTGAGGAGTAAGATCAGCAGCAAAAGTCAGTCTTCAGTGATGAGGTGTCTGTTGGAAAGGGGCATCTAAGAGAAGTTGGCTTATGTCTGTTTGGTGTAGGTCAGCAGGTGGGTGGCTTCAAAGATCTTCAAGGAAATGCTGAATGAAGGATTTCTTTAAATCACAGAAGGTTGGGTTGGCCTGGCAAGGTTTTGATAGTGGGGGTGGTACAGGGGTGGCTTCTGTGAGAAGCAAGTGCCTTTGGGGTTCCCTGGCATTTACAAAGTGAAGACTTGGAGTGTAAGAGGGCACTGAAGCAGGCATAAAGGAAAGTCTTGCATGAACGTATTTAATCAGATGTAGAATCAAGGTAATGATGGATAATGACTAAATACATTTGTAAACAGGTGCAAAACACTTTTTCCCTCCCTGCCTGGAGAGCTGCCACTGTTATGTGATAGCTCAATATTTCAGCTAGAGCTGCAGCTGGAAAGGCAATGATAGTGAATGATTTTCATTATCTATTCTGTGCTGCTGAAATGAGCATAGCCATGTAAAATAATACTAAAATAAACTCATCAAATAGACTTTGCAAAAAGCTTTACAAAACTGGATGTTTGTTTTTCTGTAAGTAATTGTATATTTGTGGAAACCCTTTGAAAGAGCTCTGGGCTGCTGATTGAATTGTCAGGTAATTTTTTTAAACCTGTGTTACTTAACACTGAGCTATAACACTAATTAGAAAACTAGCAATAATTTGTTTTCAAACTGCATTGCTTGGCTTCACCAAGTTCGTGCTATAGGTGTTCAATTTTGGTGCCATCATAACGTTGACCTAATTTTTTTGATGTACTGCCTTATATTCAGAGCATCTATTTTTATGCATCGAGGATCTATAAGTCTTATAAAAACCTGCACAGCAAAGGTCATAATATTTCTCAGGCTAGAAGGAGAGCAAGAAAGGAAAGGATCACTGACTAACTGAGGGTTGGTACTTTAAATTCAGGATGGCTTGCCTAAGCAAACTCAAACAGGACCACTTGGTTTAGAAGTCTAAGTAAAGAAAGGTTCTTAATAATCAACATTTCTTCTAGCCTTGGACTTCTGGACTTGGGAAACAGATGAATGTGCAACTGCTAAATATATAATGTAGTGTAGCTTTCCACCAACTTTTTAGTTTCCTAGCTGTTTGTAAATGTTTGGCTCAACATGTTACAATGTGAACGTATCCAATGTAAACAGCATCTTAAAATGCAGTATATTTTCTTGCCTTAAATGTGTTGTCTTTCAGCTTGAGTAGTATGATGTCAATACAGAGAAAGCAGGATGCCAAAATACAACTGACCGGTTATCCAAGTATTTAGAAAGCTCTAAATTTTGTAACGAAAAATTTATCCAAAAAACTCACGTCAATAACAGCTATAATTTATTGCCTCGGAAAATCCATTCTGTATTTTAAATGGGATTACCACTGGATTCAGAAGGATGAAAACCACTGCTGAAATGTATCACATTATTCATGACCCATAAGAGAGCTGTGCACTATGGAAAAGCAGGTGTCTCCTTTCACTAGGAAGGCTTCCCATTACAGGAATAGGATTCAGAAGGACACATGGATGCCTGCAGAATCCTAAAAATTTCTACTTCCTGCTCCTCTTGAGTCTCTTTTCAACAACCTTTTGGCAAGATGAGGCAAATCGGTGTTTACTTGAGTTTTGTACTTGCGTAGCAAAATTGCATTCTCTTTTGAGCGATTTTATTTTGGGAGACTGCTCCTTTCTACTGGTAACTTAAAAACTAATGATTTTTTTTGCTGTCCCTTCTTCGTTAATGCACAGGGTGTAATGATAAAACCATTCAAATTCTTCCAAGTTAACCATATTCAAATGATTTCTACCACCGCTGTAGGTATTATATGAAAAAAAGCTAAAAGCAGCAGATCACTGTTGAGTGTCCCATTAGTGCTCAACATAAAACAAATTGCAGGTGTCTTTATGGAAAGGCAAAAATCACCTAGAACTGAAGGTCCTGGAGGAAGGCTAAGGAGCTGGCAGCTGTCCAAATCATACTTTGTGTTGCATGGCTGCTCTTGGGGAAGGTCGTGGGGGTGATGGCATGTTATCCATCCTTGTCCCATCAAGGAATGATTCATATTTTCTAAATATTTTCCCCTTTCTTCTTTTTTTTTTTTTTTTTTTTTTTTTTTTTTTTTTTTTTTTTTTTTTTTTTTTTTTTTTTTTTTTTTTTTTTGCCTTTCAGAATTAAAGTGCATTTTGTCCTAAATGCAAGTGTTCACCTGCTCTTTAGTAATGTTTTGTTCTAAAGTGTTTGCAGTTTCTGTTCCTGATGAGCACCATTAAGTCTCTGCTATTAGTGGGCCACTCGTGACAGTGTCCTTCAAACAGTGGGTTGCTTTTTATCACCTGATAGTTTTTTAGCTCTAGGGGTGCAAATTGAATTTCCAGTTGAATATAGGATGGCGATCACCTGGTGACACAAAGAGCTTCAGAAAAATGGACAGATTGGAAAGTGTTTGGCGCTCTGTGCTATGAGATTAGGTGTCGACAGCATTCTTTTGAGGTGATGTGGAGTCTCGGTGAAAACACCCTGGCAGCTTTTTATCCAAATCACGAAGGAGTGAAAATCCTGGAGGAATCTTTGCCGTGGTGTGCTCAGAGTAGATGTATCACTTCAAGGTACAGTATTGGGCTTGCCCCTGCTGTGATTTAGTCGCTTGTTTGGAAGTTGGGCTTCCACAGCTGAGGTTTCTATTGCCCATGAGTACACTGGCCCTGCAGAACAGGCTGTTGTGAACCATGTTGATGGTGGAGGAAGGAGGGAAAAAAAGGAAAAAAAAAAAAAAATGTTGTCTTAGAGTATTGCAGCTTCCTACTGCTTTTAGAGTCAACTCACCTTCTGGAATAGTACTTTCAGAAGCGAGCACTGTATTCCCATTATTGATGTATCCTCACTGAAACACTTAAGATATTCTAAGTTTGTCATTCAGTAGGTTTTTTGTTTGTTTTTTTTTTTTCCTCAAAGGCACTCAGTGGTGGAAGATCCTTCTGCTATAGCAGTATGTGCATCCAGTAGAATGAACCTAATTTAGTGAAGTATTGAGCCAGTCAAAGCTCACAATTCTTAAATATTATCTAAGTACACATTAGCAGTTGGAGTAATTATTTAATTTTTATTTCTCTAGAGTTGTAAAAATTTTGTGGTATTATGAAGTTATACTGTGTGAGTGTGGTGGGTTGACCCTGGCTGGACACCAGGTGCCCATCAAAGCTGCTTCATGACTGCCCTCCTCAGCTGGACAGGGGGGAGAAAATATAACAAAAGGCTCATGGGTCAAGAGAAGGACAGGGAGAGATCAGTCACCCATTACTGCAAACCAGACTGGACTTGAGGAAATGAGTTTAATTTATTACCAGTCAAATCAAAGTAGGATAATGAGAAATTAAAATCAAATCCTAAAAACACCTTCCCCTGGCCCTTGCTTCTTCCCAGGCTTAACTTCCCTCATGGTTTTCTCTACCTTGTCTCCCCAGCAGTGCAGGGGAATTGGGGTTATAATCAGTTCATCATCCACTATCTCAGGGAAACATTGAGTGTATTACCAGAAAATGCAGGAAGATGAGAGGCTGCTTGTGTCTCCTCAGAGTCACAGTCACCCAAAAAGAGCAAGTCTGGTATTATCTTCTAACCTACCTTTCACCATCCTATGGTCACAGCAGTTTGAAATGGTTTTCTGATTTAGTCCTGAAGGTAGACTTCTGCATAGTTTTGTTTTAAAAGTTAGCTAGGAATCAAAGTGGGAATTAGGATAACACAAAGGCCGCTGCTTCAAATTTCATAACTCCACTGGTGGGGTTAAGAACAGCTACCACAGCCAGAGGTACATTTCCAGATCTCAGCATTTCATGCAGGGTTTCCTGAAAAAAGGAGTGGAAAAATCTTTTGGGGACTGTACCGTTAGTATAGGATTGTCCTAATTTCACTGTGAAGTCTTCGGCTGGATACAGAAGTTCTTTTACACTTCAGATTTTCATTAAGGTTATTTTTGCCATCTTGTGATGGTGATGTGTATTTGTATCTACAGTACACATTTAGCAAGGATGGACTTTGTAATTAAGGAGTTTGCAAGTATTCTCTATATGACTCAAAATCTGTATCTAATAATTTTTGTTTTCACTGGGGAAATGTATTCTTATTATCAAATCAGCTCTTTTAAATTTATGTTTGTATTTCTTTCTACAGTACTTCATGTGGCTCTACTGTCATTAGTATAAACCATGCTTTTAGCATCTGGCAGCAGTCTGGAGTTTTTGAGCAGTGGCACAGAAGATAACAGGCTATCCCTTTGTCAGAGTGCATGTGTATCCCAGTCTGTGGCAGAGTTCATGCTCACAATGATCTGAAAAATATATCCTTACAATAACACAACTGATTATGGTTTTGGTTAAGGAGTAATCATTCTGCCATGTGATAGGCATTTTCAGTGCAAATGTGAGTTGTGAGTGACAAACACGCATTATCCTAATTTTCTTGCAATGTTTATTTGAGCTGGTAAGATGTGTGTCTTTCTCATTTCTTTGTTTGTGTAGCACTAGTTAGGGTAACAGGAACGTGGGTTTGTTGTGCTGCCCTTTTGAGAGCGAGCCTGCCCTGCACTGCTGAGTGAGGCCAGGCATTAGCTGAGAAAAATCTGCTGTACTTCTCAAGGGTGCCAGGTCAGCAGCCTCATGATAAGGTCACTTAGTGCATTGAACAACACAGGAGTAAAACTGTCAGAATTCTGTAGCCTTAAGTGTAATTTACTATAAATTATAGCCTGCTCTGTTGAACTCTGGAGCAGGAATGAGGCCATAGAATAATACTGAAGTCAGAGCTTTATGTTAAAACCACTTCCTCACCTAAAGGTTTATGCACAGTCAGATTGTCCTCTAATCACAAATATGTGAAATATTAAAAAAGGGTTAAAAATTTCTAACTAAAAATTTGACTTAGAGCAGCCAGCCAAATTCTGCTACCTTCCTAACAATCAGAGTGAAACCTTTGTTGTTAACAGCTATAGCCAAAGTCAAAGGAAAAATAGGTAAGAACACGTATACAAAGAACTCCAACCAGAAATCAAATAAATCAAAACTGTTTGTGTTTCTATCCGTTTGTTCATGGAGGTTTCCTGGTATTCCTAACTAAATTTCTGGGATGAAATAAGTCTATTTGTAGTAATCTCTGTAGTGTGTTAAAGCAAACCATCATAATGGCAATATTCTCTTACATTCTTTCCACATGTATAGGATAAAGATTGCTTTGAGTATTTTAGCACAACTGAAATCTGGAATTGAAGACTTTTGTCTCACTTACATAATAATGGTCATGAAATTCAGATTCCAGTCCAGAATTTTGTTATTGAGTCCAAGGGGATTTTATTCATTGTTTTATTCTTTGCTTAAATATGACCATCTGGGCAGAGGGGGAAAAAGATGATCTTTCTATGACTTTTTTTCTTTTTTTTTTTTTTTTTTTTTTTTTTTTTTTTTTTTTTTTTATAATGCCAATAATTCTTCCAGTTATTCATACTGGCCAACCAGTGTTGTAAAAAGGTTGTGGTTTGTTTGGTTTTTTTAAACAACAACAAACAAACAAATCATTGAAGAACATGGTTAAGACTTCAAAAAAATTCACTGGTAGCATTTCAGTGGGGTTTTTTTACAAAAAAATTACGTAACTTTCTTTATTGTCTGAAGTCCACACAGCTCACAGAGTTGGAGGACTTATTGGGAATCTCATGACTTGCACCACTGATGAATGGCAAGAAGACTTAAAAATTAACTTGAACAAAAACCTCCTACCTGGTGAATGAGGTTATACCATTCTCTCGTTACCCCAGGTAATATATCATTCTTTATCCACATTAGGTAGTAGTTCTTTTTCAGGAGACTTATCCCCTGATATAGCTTGAGAGTGCATTCATCCAGGAGAAAAGAAATACAAAATTTAGAAGGCTTCTCCATTTATTTTTTAATAACAAAATGCAAACACACACAAAAGAAAAATCAATCAAACAAAAAGCCCAAACCAAAACAGAAATCAGCAGCACAACACAGTTAAGTAAAAGGGAAGAAGGATTTTGTGTTGTGTAGTTATTCCTTTGCAGGACAGGTTTGGTGTTAGGGATTACAAGACTAAGGCAGTTGTGGTTTCTGACACAGAGATGTAGTTGCTTCTGAGTGGAACCTGTGTGTTAGGCTTAACTACCTAAAATGTCTGTTTTCAATTCATTCAGCATTTGGGCTGAAAAGGTGGTTTTCAGGGGTATCTTCTTGAAAATATTAATGCACTGTACCTCCTTGCTGTAGCTTATGGTAAAAAGAGACTATTAATGCCAGGAGAGTTTAAAAGATGCTGTTCCATCCATATGTCCCCTTTTCAAGTCCCAGGGGAAAAGTTATCAAGTTATTGGTGTTAGTCTTTAAAACATCCTGTTGGAGATAGCATGTGCCTGATTTTAGAGAAATAATAATTTTAGGTGCAAGATGGAGATTGGTTCATTAATTGATTACACTTTTTTTTATATGACCTGGATATTATCTGCAGGATACTTTTAAACTTACATTTTAGATTCTACACAAAATATATTTCTCTACTGAATACAAGTTTAGAGACAGATGCTTCAGCACAGCAGGAGGACCAGTGGAACAGGCTTTTCAGATCCAGTAAACACTTATTCTTCTGTCATCATTGCAGTAATAATCAAAACCATTGGCAATTCAAGGTCCCTTATTCTAGTTTCCATGTTAATGCTACATAATCTTGATTTTTGCTTCACAACCTTTTAGGAAAGCAAAGGTTGATTACGATGGGCTTTGATTTGAGGGTTGA
>NW_020956265.1:5519-8117 GCF_003031625.1 Empidonax traillii | reverse complement strand
CTTTTCAGATCCAGTAAACACTTATTCTTCTGTCATCATTGCAGTAATAATCAAAACCATTGGCAATTCAAGGTCCCTTATTCTAGTTTCCATGTTAATGCTACATAATCTTGATTTTTGCTTCACAACCTTTTAGGAAAGCAAAGGTTGATTACGATGGGCTTTGATTTGAGGGTTGATTTGGGTTTGGCGTTTTCTTTCCTCTTTTTGTTATGGTGTTTTTCAATTACAGAAGAAAAATTCACCTTTATTTTTCCATAAAAATGGCTATAAGTGTCTACATACCTTGTGATTTGTGAAATAAAAGATCTGATGGTGGTAAAGGTTATAAAGGCAATACTGTGAAGCTGAAGGGATGCTTTCATGGAATGAGAGCTGTTGGATTTGGTGTTCTGATATCATCCTGCCATACTTGCATGGATGGTTGGGAACATGAAAAGATCATGCTTTGACTCAAGAAAGGGACAGAAGGTTGTCCTTGAAATGATTCCCTTTGAGCTTATCTGTTTCTAGCTGAATTTTCCAGTGTCATTCTTGTTTCAGTTTGTATAGCACTCTTGAACAGGTGAAGCACGTACAAAACAATAGTCTTAACAGTAAAGCTTTTAAATCATTTCACTGGCTTCAAACATCAGTTTTTTCTCCCAGAGTTTGCAAGAAAGAACCCAGAAATTTTGCAGCCAAAGAAACAGCTGTCAAAATATTGAGTTGTCTTGTTTATTATTATATGGTTAATTTCTGGTTTGCTGTCCAACACTGACAGTAGTAACTCTTACCTAAGAGAAAGTTCCCTTTCTGCAGACTAGGTGGGATCATTTCCAAGTTGTGCAGGGGTGGTCCTCAGGGATCAGTGAGTTCTCTTGGGTCCCTTCCCCTTTGAGTGCACCTTTCCACCATGATCCCACCAGCCAATTGATGAAACAAGCCCAAAGCCCAAGGATTCTCTTCTCTGTTATTTTGCTTCCCTTATTCCTCTTGCCCCACTGTCTCATAGTCATTGAATCACAGAATGGTTTGGGTTAGAACAAAACAGTTACCCTGGGTCATCACACTCCTATCCAGGTGTGAGTAGCAGAGCCAGTGAAAAGTCTCTCAAGGAGCACATCCCACTCTGCCTCCACCTTCATCCAGAAATCTCTGGGATTGCTGGTACCCTGCATTAGTGCCCTTCTAGCAGGTGTTGGAGATGGTAAAGTCCTCATGTCAGCCTGGGATCATGAAGTTTCATCTAATTCTTTAACAAGGCTTCCTCATTCCTTGGTTCTGTGTTCCATAACAGACCCCCACCATGATGTCTCCCTTAGTGGGGGACATCAGTTTCATCCCAATGGCTCTGCAGATTCCTGGAGAATCCCAATTCCTCCTGCATGTTTTGTGCTAGTTATGACTTTGTGCTGAGGCACATTTTGTTGTGAAAATGCAGTACCAGGTACAGTTGCAAGAGCTCAGTCCCAAGTGGCACAGCATTCCACCCTCCCTGTCGCTGTAATAAGTGGGATATAAAATGGATAACTTGCAAATTGTGGTATAAGCAAGCTGTGGGTGAGCCAGAGACTCTGGTGTTTGCTGTAAGCTGGTGGAGAGCATGTTGCTTAATCTCTGAGTGAGATCCATGGCAACACTGCCGAGGAACAATTGCCTTCCAAACCAGAATTAGGGGCCGTGGGAGCAGAAAAGCCTCGTGAAGGCTGCGTAGCCAAAACTGGGTAATTGCATTTTGTTGTAACTAAGCTCCTTCTTAATCACAGTCGAGAGAAATCTGTGGAACCAATTTTTGGTTGTTTTTCAGCTCAAGATCCAAAGTTTAGCCATATCTAATCCAGGCAAAGGATGCCCAGGATTGTGTTGTACCTTCTATATGCGTAATTTGTTTTGAGATCCACCCAAAACAAGGAGGGGAAAAAAGAGGATTGTCATCTGTGTTCATGTGGTAGTAACAATTAGTGCAGCTTTAATCAGATGAGATGTTGTACAAGTGCAGTGGGATATGTAAGGAAGGGGGCAGTCAAGGACAGCTACAGATTTCTGAAGCGTTTTGTAAAGGCCAGTGGTCTTCACACAATCCCACTGATAGAAGTGAGGTATGAGGAGTCTCACTGCGGTGACAAGAAAGTTGTGTTAAAAGGCACCAGTTGGTGTAGGATCCATTCACAGACCAGTACCTCGTTCAAAATTGTGGTTAAGATGGAGAAGTTCTTTCACTGAAAAACACCTTTTCAGATTTTTTGGTAGATGTTCCTAAGACTGCTATTTTAAAATATGAATCAGTAAATCCCGTCAGAAGCTATTTTTTATGAGGATAAAGTACTAAAAAACTATAGTTTTCTTCATGAGTACTCTTTTCCCTGGAGTCCAAAAATCTCTGTGCACTATTTTAACTTTCTTGTGAAATTTTTCATTAAAAGTTTTTCTTTTTTTTTTTTTTTCTTTATAACAGAATTAATTTTTGACAAGCACAGAAACCTAAGGTGATAGTCACCTTTGGTATTTGGTGGCAACTAGAGCTTGAGTCTGAGTTAATTGATGAGGAAAGTTGAGACAGTTGTTTGGGAACAAAAAGAGTGAGGTGCTCTCAGAAACCAGAAGAGAGTTCCGTGA
>NW_020956265.1:0-5130 GCF_003031625.1 Empidonax traillii | reverse complement strand
TTTTTCTTTATAACAGAATTAATTTTTGACAAGCACAGAAACCTAAGGTGATAGTCACCTTTGGTATTTGGTGGCAACTAGAGCTTGAGTCTGAGTTAATTGATGAGGAAAGTTGAGACAGTTGTTTGGGAACAAAAAGAGTGAGGTGCTCTCAGAAACCAGAAGAGAGTTCCGTGAGGATGCTTTAATAATAATATTTCCAGTTTTGCTAAGGTGTTGGAGAACTGAAAATACATCAGTACAAGGGAGTGGATTAATAAATGAATAAGCCATAGGCTTATGCATAAAAGCTAACAAATAAAAGGTGAGGCAAGTATCCTGAAATTATGTTGAAGACAACACAGTGGCCTCAGAAGAGAGTGTTTTGGGTAGCTGCCTTTTGTGTCTCCCTAGGAAAATGGTGTAACTGAAAATGGGATGTGCCAGGTAGCAAAAACCAGGTTAAATAAATATTATTAGTTTGATGTATCGAGTTTGTTGGCAACTGTTGATATAATAGTGCTGTGAGGACTCAGATCCATGAGATCTGACTGCAGGTCACTGTATAAAACCTCTGTTGTGATGTGCTGAGAGGGAGGCTTCTGCACTGGGGAAAAGCCCCGTTTTAAGTTGCTCTCAGAATAATCCCTCTCTAGAAGGAAAAGACCTGATTATGATCAGTTTATGCTCCTGTCAGTAGGAATAGCCCGTGCTCTTGGTACCTCTGGGCACACGGTGAGACAAGATTGTTGTCCCGCTGTGACGGGTGAGCAGCACAACAAAACAGAAACCTGTGGCCAGCCAGCAGCAAACTGAGGTGGGTGTCACCTACAGCAGTGAAGCAATGGGCATTTTTTCCCTGGGCTAGTACCTAGGCTGTGCCCTGCACATGACAGCAGCAGACAGTAGGCAGCTGAGCTCAGCCCGAAGGCATGTGTGTGACGTGCCTCCCGCTCCCCCGGCCACCTGGCGCTGTGCGCCAGGCGAAGCTGCAACCTGATGCCATAATGCATGACAGCCAGGTGTTCAGTTTTGCTGTTTCATATGTCAGTGTCGCCAAATTTGATGAATAACAACGTGAAAAGTGATGATGATGAAAATGCTAGGAGGAGAGCAGATTGCTGTTTGACTGAAATCAGAATAAACCTCTTATTTGCACGCACCGATGCTAAAGCTCAATGAAAGTCTTCACTCTTCATGCTCTTGTGCATGATCCTCAAGAAAGAGCATTATTTCAGGGTGCTTTATGGCACTGAATTGGCAGTGATATCTTCCTAGTACTATTGCTTGATTGGGAAGATAATTGCTCCTCTCCTAGATGAAAAATTGATAAGAATTTCTGCAGAAAGGGTTCGTGAGTCATGAACCTTAAGTGCAAGCTATTAGCCAAGTCATGAGCAATTATATTTTGGATTGCTACATATTCAGATTATGATGCAACATCATATTCTTGAAATAGGTTTACTTTAAAACATCTTTTTATTTTGGCAAAGAGCAGAACTTTTTGGTTTAAGCATTCTTAATGTAGAGGAAGTAAAAGTTTACCGAATGCCTCCAGTGTCATCCTGGATTTGGGAAGATAAAATCTTTCTTGCTGCCTTGGTTTCATCCTATCAATTATTTAGCTCCTTTAAATTTTAATTTTTATATTATACTTATCTCCTTGGAACACATAGAAGCAGAAGGTCCTTTGCATAACTGCTTTAAAATGAATGTTATACCTCTGATTTCAGTATCATATACCTATGATTCCTATATGAATCCATATGCCTATCATATATATGTTCATCAGAATCCTTTTAGCTCTTGAAGAGGGTTTGGCTTTACTTTTACAGGCTCGTGGTAGTGTGATAAATATGATGAAAAAGCAACAGGTTTGAAATTAAACTTGGTTGTTGAATTGTAAGTGAAAGGAATTTTTAGAGGGAGAAAAGGTAATAGCTTTGAGGACCACTGGTTACTTGTGGTGCATAGTTAGCTATAGAGAACAGAGAGCCTTCTAGATTAGGAACTGATGCATCACAGGTTGACTCATGGACAGGAAGCTGTTTTACTTTCTCTGGAAAGTATTGTTTTGAAAGCATATGTAGTGGGAATTATGTTGACTTCTGAAGAAAAGGAACGGTCTTTCCTGTGGCCTCAGAAAGGCTTTGTGGCCAAGACTGGTGAAAATCACCCAGATTGACACCAGTTGTAAAGCTTGTTGCTCATCTTAACACCTCATCTACAGAGAGCTTCGAGGTTTGTTCTCATCTATCCTTCTAGAGCCCTGAAAACAGACAGAATACCCCCTGTAGTAGTTCTTCATCACTCAAGTTCGCCCTGTCCAGCCACCGAAGGGAATGATTCTGTTTAATTTATCAGTACACGTAGTGATTAATTGGAGTACTTCACTGCTGAATGAACTGCATGTTTGCACTTCTCCGTTTTTTTTTGTAAGATGGCTACAGCAGATGTTAGCACTATCACTTGTTTTGATTATTTAGAAGGAGCCAAGAGTGAACAGAGCTGTACTTCTTGCCTATTCGAATTCAGAAGTTGGCCTGCAGCCTTAAGTTTTTTTCTTTTGGATCTCATCATGGCTTTTATAAACTAGATAGGAGAGAGAATTTGTGCTTTAGTGTTTCCAGAGCCTGTTAACATCTTATTTTTATGGGTTTAAACATGTTACACTTGCATTTCAAGGGAGAGTTATGGTCTCAGTTCTTACAGGGGAAGGCTGCACAGAAAAGCAAATGCAGTTGCATTAGAACTTACTGAGTGGCTCTTTGCCAAGATCAATGTACAGGTATCTACTTTCTATAGCTGGGAGGAAGCTAAAGTGCAAGCACAGAGCTAACTTAGGTCAATTAAAGCAGATAACTAAGATTTTTTTATTACGTTTTTCATTACAATTACACAGTTGAATTTTTGTTGTGAAAGACACCTGTTATCTAAAGCTTCTAATTAGTAGTGTAGTAATTCCTAATTTTTTTTAATTAGTATTCACTGAATTTATAAGTTGAGGTAGAATAATTTGATTATTAAGTTTGTCCATCCACTACTTCAAAATATAATACTCTGCTCTGTTTACTGTAGCTTTAACAAAATATCTCTGCCTGGACTGAACTGTCCAAGCCTGGTCTCAGGGAGATTTATTTTTTGAGACGTTTAGCCAAAAGAGATCATTCAGATCCAAGAATGAGTCAGTTCAATAAACCTTCTGATTAAAAAAGAAACCACCCAAAAAACCCTTCAAAAAACCCCAAACCCCTATAGAACAACCACAAAACCCAAACCTAGACCCTACAGAATTGAGGAAAAGCTACCTAAAGCTCTGAATGGATTTGGCCTTTAGTTCTTCCTTTGAAATCTGTTCATGTTTAGCAAAGCAGTACATCTGTGAAAAATTGCAGTGCACTTCAGCTTAGCGGTGATGACTTCTGTGTTCAGCTGTTAAATTCCCCAAAGGCTCTGTTGAGCGTATTGGAAGGTTTCCCCCTTAAGCACAGCCTCCAGCAGCAGCAGCAGGATGCTTTGGATCCGGTTAAGGGGCAGGAGAGCAATGCTGCCAGGGGGGCTGCTCCCTCTGCAAAAGGGGCTGTGAGGGTGCTGGGGATGGACAGTGGTTGGGATGGGGTGGGAAATGCTGCTTGAACCGCAGTGTAACTGGGACTGGGTAAGAGGTAGGGGTAGAAGAGCACTGAAAAAGAACTGGCTCGTGTTGGGAGGGGAAGAACTGGGCAGCAGAGCCGAGAGGAAGGGTGCCAGCAAAAGTGAGATGAGGGACTGCCCTGTTGCAGGGGTGCACGTGCAGCTTGGGGCACTTGAACACTCTCTTGTAAAGCTGGGTTCTACCTGGTTCATTCCTGTGGGATTCTTAGGATGCCAGGCAAGGAAATGGTGCTGTTTATTTCTCAGAAATTGTCCTTATTGCCTACTTTTATTATTCTGAGTACAGAGCTTAAATAGTTGGATTTGAGAGCCACACAAAGCACTCATAAATGCTGCTAAAGTCTCTCAGATCAGAGCCTTGGAAGTATTAGGATGTAACACTAGGAGTAGGATGAATCATTGACATCTCAGATTGACTGTCAATAAGCACGTTAACTGTGAATCATTCAGCACCTAAAATCAAAAAGATCAAAGCCCAGTACATGTTCTGTGAGTGGCCACTTGTATGTGAGGTCCATATTGAAGACATGGGAGCCAGGACTGCTATATGGTGATTTCAAATTTGGCAGAACATAAAAGACACATACTGCGTAAGATTTCCGTGGAATAAAATTTGTCTGAACACCAAGATGGAATGCTGGTTGGAGTAGATGTTTTTTGCAATTCATATTACTTATTTTCTTGGGTTTGGTCTAATTTTTTTTCACCGATTCCAGCAAAAAAAAAAATTTCCATTTTTTTATGCACTGCTTTCGTGTGGGGCACAGTTATTACTAGGCAGCCAATGATGTCACTTATATGGGGGTAACTGAACTTGCATCAGCTTCACTTTAGCTATCAGGAGTATAAATAATCCCGCAGGTGTTGTAAGAGGACTGTGGTGCAGACTGGGAATACATTTTGGTCACCATCAGCTCCCAAGTTCATGCTGCTGCATCTCTGCAGCTGTTGCCATATGAACTGCCCCAATTAAAGCTAATGAATGTCCTGCTCCAGGGTATACCATGGAGGTTAATTTGAAGTCTCTGAATGGTTTAAGAGCCTCATGCAAGGCTATTTTGATAGTTCAGATGGGCAGGATGGGACTACTCGGTGCCTGAATGTCACGAGTTAAAAGTCAAAGGGTAAAGTGTTGGTCTCCCTTAAAGCCAGTGGAAGTTTTGCCATTAACTTCAGCAAACTCAGCAAACATCTCCTTTAATTCTGGAACTTTGTCTTCTGGAGAGAGGAATTGCATTGTACTTTTACTTCTTGTGGCTTCACCAAGAGTGTGTATTCCACGAGTTTTTGGATTTTCGTTTAATCTGGTGGTGTTTTGTGGGAAACTAAATTGAAAGTGTATTTAAGGGCCCCAGAGACCTGCTCTGATGAACTGCATCAGGAGAGGCTGAACATCTGCTTGATGTTCAGCTTTAGCAGAACTCCTAATCATTCAAAAGAAATTGCAGAAAATCTGTTTGCTTTAAAGTTCCAAACCTCGTCGCTCGAGCTTCGTTT
>NW_020956264.1:157324-191594 GCF_003031625.1 Empidonax traillii | reverse complement strand
CTACCCATGACAGGGGGGCTGAAACTAGATGATTTTTAAGGTTCCTTTCAGCACAAACCATTCTATGATTCCATCTTCTAGGTCTGCTTTTGCTGTGTGAGTCTATGGCAGTGTACCTTACCAGTTTACCTGTGTTATGCTTTCACTACTTGTGTGTGTGAAGGCAGACGAGGAACAATATGCTGTTATTGTGACCTTACGTAGTTTTTGTTTGTACTGGACAAGCTGACTTGGTGGAGGAGGCTAAGGACGACTTTCCCTCTTAGCAGCACCGCTTGCAATCTGTACTCTCTTCCATTAACACTGAGTCAATGGTAATTTAATTGTTGTAGTTAGTACAACAGTTCACTTTCCTCTCAAGAAAGAAAAATTACTCCATTGAAATTCAAAGGAAAAAGAGAGAGTAACTATCACCTTGGTTTTTCTTGTAGTTTCATGGAAAATACAAATTCACTTTAATGTCAACCATTTGCTGTTACACAGACAAGGGAGACCTAATTTAAAGCACATAATATGTAACTTCTAAATTTTACCCAGGACCTCTCTCTACAGGATCTCCAGACTCCAGATCAAATCTCCATCTCTTGTTGTTTGATTATCTTACCACAATGTTAACTCTTTACTCAAAGATCATGGTCTGAATTCTCAACTTGCATGAATGAACATAGCTCCTTTCATTCTAAAGAAGCTGTACCCTTTTCAATCAGCCAAGTCTAAGGCTCTAGCACTCCATTTTTACATGTAAATGGCATTTATATACTTTACATAGAACAGTGGGGTCTAAAATACCATTAATAGATAAAATAGTTATTATTTCAGTGCTGGATGGTTTATTATTAATTCCTGAATTTTTAACATATTATTTACCAAGTGACTATAAAAAGGATTTTAATTTATTCACTGAAAATAATGTACTATATTCCTTTATAGCATCACATTCACCAAAGCACAGCAAAGTGTGCACCAAGACATTCCTTGCTTTACATGTCTAAGCAACTTGGTATAAAGAAGTAAATTTTTATTTCTAGTAATTTTAATTTAAGTAAAAATTTATTGCTACAAACATCAGTCCAAGTTATACACTTGTTTATAACTACTAGAGGAGCTCACAGTTCAATCTTAGAATGAGAATATTCCTAAAGGTGCTCCTGGCAGTCTTCTTGACTTGTACTCAGGGCTTTGAGCTAGTATAGTGTTACTTATGTTAGTGTGCCTCACACAGACTCACTGTAACCAGAAGATCCATGTCCTATAAAAGATATCTCTGAAAGCTTATACTCTAATGTGAATCTAATTTGCTAGCATAAACCTTATTACAAAGGAAAACCTTTCTCACAGGAGAATCCTACAATTTCACTGTGCTATTTCAGGGTATTACTCCATTTCTCTAAGTGTGAACTCTCTGAGCTCTAGACCAGAATATCTATGGGGAAAAAAAATAATAAATATGAGTGTACTGGCTCACCAGGGAACTCTCTGCCTTTACTTTCAATTCAATTTAAGCTTTGGAAAAGATCTGTTTGTGGAAAACTGTTGGAAAACATTGATGTTGTGAACCAGAGAACTGTTAGTCTTTGAGAAATTTATTTTTTTTCCCCTGTAATTTCTCAGTTCTAGATGAAGCTTGGTTAAGAATGACTCAGACATGGCCAAAACACAGATTTATTAACTGCTGCAAGAAGAGTTAAATGATTGATCACTTAGGAAAAGTGTGGACTCTTTTATACATAATCATGGATAAATGTTACGTGGATACATAATTAGATTAAAGTTGGTATAGTGTAAATGCTACCATTAAAATTAGCAATTGCTAATGGTACATTTGCCACCTTTAAAGTAATCTTATGCAACCCATGAACATTACATGGTCACACTCATGGTCCAAAAGCTCTTACATGATCCAGAAGCTTTTTCAAAAGGTAATGGAAAGTGGAAAGTGGGGGACAGGTGATCTGGTAAATATAAGGAATTAACAAGGTACGTAGGTAATTACTACCCTCTCTGTCTCAGCGAGGAAGTAAAAGAAAGAGGTATACATTCAGAGACATGTCCAATAGTTAATGGAGGAAAGCCAAAATACCAGGAAATTTAAATCAAAGACTGCTAATAAACAAGCACACTGTGGATAATCTCTTGTGCTGTTGAAAGGATAAAAAATAGCTACAAGTCACAATTACCTTGCTTCTTGAGATGTTTGGGTTTACAAACACTGGAAATATTCAAGCTAGAGGCATAGTGGACCTGACAGATTTTGCTGTGATTGTGGCTGTCAGTTCTTTGACAAACAAGTACAAAATTACATATTCCTGATATGCTGTCTTCATGAAAACAGGTTGGTTTTTTTTTTTCCCAAAGAGTCACCTTAGTTTGCTGTTAGTCTAAAGGCATGGTCAAAAAACAAAATGCAATGAAAAAATATCCTGCAGGGAGCAAAACGAAAAAAGGACAACATAAAGCACAACCCATGCAGACAGCTTGATGTCCAGAACAGTGTACATTAATGCACCCATGATACACTATTTGACCACACTAACTCAACAGAAATTAATTAGTCTCATAATTGCATCAAGGTACAATTTCTTGTTCCTACCCTGCCTTGTTTGATTTGGTCCAGAGATGTCAGTACCATACTCCATTACACACACCATATTCACATTTACAGGCTCTTTGTTCACACTCAGAAACTCACCTGTTACCCCAAGTGTCATGATAAAAGTAATTGTAAATTCAGAGTGAAATTTATCATCTCTGCAGTTCTTCCTCCCACTCATCAAATTCAGCTCTGCCACTCATAAAGAATTCAGGTCGTTACTCTTTTAGATACAAAAGTCAAGAGCTTCAGATTATTAGCTTGTAGTGTAAATTTTAATGTACATATTGTATACAAGTTTTTCACTTTGGTGGCTGATATGGTCTCCTAGGTTACAGTGTTTCTTTATCTGGCAGCTCTGTGAAAAGAAGGAAATTGGCCAAAAACTAGCCCTTTTGGTGAAAGTTTTTAAAAGCGTTTTCCTTTCTTTAGATAAAAAGCTTTGTACCATCTAAAATTATCTGTGGAAAAGAAAAAAAGGATAATAAAATAAAGCCAGATTGAATCTTCCCATAGGTTTTGATTTCTTATAAATGCTTTTGTTTAATAAGTTTTGAAAATGCTTTCATTAATAAACTCTTACTTGTTCAGAAGCTGCTGAACATTGACAAAGACAAGCCTGGCACAAACCTGACAAATGTCTTTCTGGATTAATGCTTTTTCAGTTTTCCATGCTATTATAATTTCTTTTCAGGAAAGGTAATAGTGCTTAGTCAAGCTCAGTACAACACCTAGGACATTCTTTGCACTGTCACCAACTATTGCTAAGTAATCTTATTCCCACATATTAGTGTTTATTACAAATGTAGTCAGTTCCTTGGTGCCTAAGTTAATAATATCCTATAAAAAAACTGCCACTTAATCTCCTTGTATTGAATTACAATCTAAGTAAATGTAGTGGGGAAACGTGCAATGACTTTGGGGAACATAGCAATGACTGTGGTGGGCAGAAGAGGCCTGTTCCTGATGCACAATTCTTGTGCCTGCATTGTGTGCACACACTTTTAATATTAACATTAACATTCATCTGCAGCTCATGTACATTGAATAGTGAGCACAACTGTGAGGGCAAGGCACACATGTATAGGTTTTGTATTCATTCTTAAGAACAGTAATGTTGTTATAAACAAGATAAGTGAGGTAATTTGATTGTCCTTTCCCTTTTCAAAGTACGTATCAGAAATATCCAGTGGTTCTATTATGTTGACTCCTGTTGCTTCTTGTCCAGAAGCATCCATTTGTCTATTGCATTCCATGCTTTACATTTAAACAAATGTCATTGCAAGGAATAAAATGAAGGTAGCAAAGATTTTTATCTGGCTAATGATTTCTGGCAGTTGGAGAAAAGGTTCATTCAGAACCCGGAGATTAGCAAAGTGTATTTGTGCAAAGGAGCCCTGTGGTCAAATGAAAAACTGTATCTTTAACTCTGAAGCTCTCTTCCTTGTAAGAAGACAAAAGCCTTCTTTGTTGCATCACAGTAAGTTTCTTGTTATTGTTACTCATTCACTTGAAGAAGAGAAAATCCTATCTCTCTGTTGTGACTTGGATTATATATTATAATTGGCATTATCATAATACTGCAAAAGAATAAAGGAAAACTTGGTATCAGTGCTAACAAACTACCCACAGTTACCTTAAGGAAATTATTAAAACCTGAGGGGAAACAAGGTAAGTGGAACTCTCACATAATGCTAAAAGTCTCAAAAAAAAAAGGAATAGATGTTTTTTATTTAATAGTGGAAATTGAAATACTTTAAATATGTATGACAATATTTATTCATTTATTCCTGTATATATTTTATTCTGAAGCCTTTTTTGAAATAACGTATATCTTTAATCACAGTGGGTTACAAATGATACTACTTCACAGACACTGAAAAAATATAAATATATTTTAAATGGAAACACACTTGTGTTCCTTCTTGATGGACTTGACCATTCTCTGAATTTTATTTCTCTAAGTCACCTATGCATCCTTGATTCATTAAATTTATTCAGTTTGAAGATCAAAATCATTTGAGTGGGAAATTCTTGACATCTTAATGTAAGATGATGTTTAAGATTAATCTTATATGAATGCATACAGAACAAATCTGGTATCTACACAAACACCAGCTGGAGGGTTCAAGAAAAATTTTTCTTTCAATTTCTAGTAAAGTTTGACTCTCTACACCTTAAATAAACTTCAAAGCTACAAAAACCACAGCATCAAGCAACCTTAGGCATACTGACACCTGTATATAGCTTTCTGAGTTAGTTTAAAATGCAATTAGTTGTCCCTTGACTGACCTTCTTTCTCAAAAATTGAGAAAAATAGCATGCAATTCTAATACTTTTCAGGACTCAAATGAAGGACTTAAAAAAAAAAAATTAAAAAGAGAAAAAGAAAGTAAGAGTATTTGCAAAACAAGAACTGGGTCATTAAACATTTTTAGACATGAAAGTGACAGAATAATGAAATAGTCCTACATTTCCAGTCAGAGAAATTAGTATCAGAGTAACAATAAGAGCACCTAAACTGTATACTTGTTGTCGTGGTTTTGCCCCTCAGCCCATCCCTGGGGCTGATGATAGTTTTGTCCAGGTAATTTCCGGACAAAAAGACCAATCAAAAGTCCAGAAACGCCTTTGCTAATTACATCTTCAAGAAAACGGAAGAGAAGGTTGTTGGCGCAGTTGGAATTAGAGTAGCAGCCATGTAGGGGAGAGGAATAGCAGCCCGAAGCAGAGCCAGACTCCCTCCTCCCCCGGCTTGGGCCGGGGGGGGAGCAAGTGCAGCACTGAAGTCCTCCCTTCTCTCTTGTAAGAAAGTGAAGAGAAAAAAAAAGTTTAAAAGACGGACTGCTTGGACAGAAGCCGCTGTGAAAGAATTCCAGCCGAAAGATAACGGAGCTTCCAAAGTCGAAGCTAGCAGCTGAAACTGCAGCAAGAAAAGTAAAATGCGAAAAGAGGGAGACTTGTTTCCCCCCTGCCTTTCTGCTCTCTCTCCTTAGCAGGAAAAAGACTGAAAATAAATCCCTGCCACCTGTAAAAGTTTATTAAAATAAGGAGACCTCCCATGCAACTGATAAAGAAGTCTGTGGATGTACCAAAGAGAACCGAAACTTCATGAAAAGGACTGAAGTGAGGCAGAGTCCTAATAGAAATTTATAACCCTGAAGGAAACCTGTGTTGAAGCAGTGACAACTCAAGTGAGATACGAGATCCGTGCGTGTGTGGATCCATACTGCTGTTGAAAATTTTGTAACTCTGAGAAATCTCATGCTGGAGCGAGATGGCCCATGTGAGATGCTGAAACCCGTGTGTGTGTGGGATCTGTGCTAAACCCATGCCGAGAAGTCTATCAAGGACTGTTCTCCCATGGGGAGGGACCTCCATAGGAAAACAGAAGTGAACTCTTAAACCATTATCCCCTGTAACCCTGTGGAAGAAAATCCATAATAAGCAAGTGTCCCCTTGCAAGCCTATGAAAAAAAAACCCTTCGGGACCTAAATAATCTCCAGCCTTCAGTCTTAGCCCAGGAGGGAAGTAAGCCCAGCCCTGGAAGCCAACACAGAACAAAAAGAAAAGAGAAGAAGTTCCAACTGCAATAAAAGTGCTGCTGCGGAGGATCTGCTACTAGAAGGAGAAAACTGAAACTCCAAAGATACAGAATGAGACTACTTCTTCTCCTTGGACTAGTATAAAAAGGAAAAAAATATTTCTGTGTATATATAACATTTCAACTTGAATAGAAATTGTTATATAGTTCTTTAGTTTTTAACTTATTAGTAGTATTTATTTTACTAGTAATAAATGTTTATACTGTTTTCCCCAAGTCCTATCTCTCTTTTGTCTACAAATACCTTCTCTCAACTAGTAGTAATTATGTGGGGAGTGGAAGGCAAAATTAACCCATAGCAAAACCACGACACTTGTGTCCACTATCTGTGACTTCTTGGGAGTGCACCTTTTGCTTTGTGTTTTTTGAAATTCAGTTCTACCAGGCTGAAGTGGTGACAGTACTCATCCTCTTTAATAACCTCACTGTACCTCATCTCATATTTTTTTTACATTCATAATAAAAAGTCTTTCACAGCACTTACGAGACTCCCTGGATGGTTCCTGGATGGTTTATTTTCTCATCAGCGGAGCATCCCTGTTAGCTTTATTTCCAAGATTCCTGTGGTTTGAAAGATAAACTATTTCTTTTGGAAACTTATGAATTTAGCAATTTTCTGATGTAGTTTCTCCTTGACTTTTTCAGATCTAAAGGACTTCTGCCTTCATTTGGTAACTCACTGTAGTTTCTGACTGCTTTGTTTGAATTTCTGACTGTTAAGATTGAAATCACCAGTTGCCCTTTTATCCTTTACTTAATGATAACATCAGAGAGAGTGGCCACCATGAAAATTTTTAATTGGACAGAGTCAATTTAGCATCAGTGAAAGTAGGGCCACTTTTGTTCTCCACCTGTGAACATGGCCAAGAAATTGATGTCAGATGTCATCAGAATGGAGTATGAATTGAAAAGCATCCAGCAAACAAAAAGGAGTAAGGTGGAGGCTTGGAGAGCTGGAGGTAATGAGCCACAGACGTGAAAAGCTGATGACAAAAGGGAAGACTGAAGAATCAAGGTGAAATAGCAAGGAGAATAGCAGATGATATAGTAACTTAATTCCCTTGAGAACTATTCACTGTAGTGCAGCCATGTCAACACACAGTGCAAATACTGATTACCCAATTCTCTCCTTTGATCATACAGTTGTTTTAATGTTACCTCTCAGGATCATCTGCCAACTTAAAAAAATAATAGTATTTCATGAAAAGTTTTCTCAACACACAGCAATATCTGATAGCACACTAACTTACCAAAAAAAAGGAAAATTTTTGGTTTTACTGCCTCCTGAGACAAGAATTAGAGATGACTTACAGTTCAGGTGTTTACTCAGAATGTGTCCTATATTTTTTTCATAAATTTCAGAATGAAAATATCATCTATTCCCTTTTTTAAAAAAGGGAGCCCTCACAGAGCTTTGTTTTAATACACTTAATCAAACAGAAAAAGCTGCTTTATGAGGTATTTATGAGACAGCGCCTGTCTAGAGAGGTGATCTCATAATACTTTCATATTACTGAATGAGTAGTACTAGTCTTTTAATAGTGTTACAAACTGCCTGAAAAATCAAAAGTCCCCTGATGCAAAATCTTTGATTTAAGACAGTTAAAGTGCTGCAATCTGCATTTAGTGAGGCAGAATGTTATTTGCCCATTTGATGCCAGTACTGCTCTTTGGGACATGGATAAACTCTTGTTTACCACTGTGTCCTACTGAGAATATGGTAAATAGAAGGATTTCCTCCTTTTAGTTGTAAGGTTGTTGACAGGCAGGAAAGCTGATAGAAAAATGTGGTTAAACTAGGCAGATGGAAACTCATCAAGGGATTTTTCAGTCAGAATATTCTGTTTTTCTGAAATTACATCATTTTGGAGAAATGGGGAGAAGGCTCAAGGCAAATTAAGAGTTTTCATTCAATTAGTTGAAATCATATACTTCTCTTGTTATTAGCTGATGCTTTCTATGCAGAACTTTGACTTCATAGAAGTGGTAGAAATATTGTGCCCTTACTCCACACAGGGCACAGGCTCTGAGAGCCCTAGGAAAGAGAAGAAATTAGGAAGTATGCTGGACACATGGAGAGGACAAGGCCAGATGCTTTCAGACTGCCTGGAAACCAGAAGCCAGTGGTTACAAATGTCATGAGGAAGCTCTGACCATTGCAGCTAAAAGCAATGATCAAGCCATTAGAATAAGGCAATTTGAGGTCGTCTTTAAAATAAAGAGGCAAAAGGAAAGAGAGAAATGGGAGCAGGAACTGAGTATTTAAGGAATTCTCTTGTGTTTGCAGTGGTCTGGGTTTAAGTTTCTTTTGTTTTACTAACAGCTGTGGAGCATCTGAGACTCAATATGTTCTTTGCATTTCAAAGTAAGAAACATGAATATTTAAAACAAACAAACAAAACCCCCCACATCCTATTTATCCAATTCTGAATTGTATCCCTGATCCACACATTTTTCAGATCCTCCCCTCATTCTCATGACTTTCATGCAGGTTAATACACAGCAACATACAGCTATGAAACAGAAAATAAACTAAAATTCAGTAAAAATATAGCAATTTTAACCACAAATAGGAAATCTGTGTTGTATGGAAATGGAGAAACCTCAAATAAATATTTTGCTTTATGCCAAGAAAGGCCCAATTTCCATCTGTGTCTTGAGACTTAAGACATGAGTACAACTTTGAAATTGCTATCCATAAGTGCATATACAAGATCCACCAAAGCTAAAAACAGGTGAAGAATTTTACTTCTGCCAGTTAGTTTCAAAATCTCAACTTTTTTTGAGCTAAATCTCAAATTTTATATTTCTGTTCTAATGCAGTCATGACAATGAACTTCATCAAGATTCCTACAGATAAGTTGTCTTAGCAGTAGCAGAATACTCATCAGAGCAAGCTTCAACACATGGTACAAATTATCCTTCCTTTCCCCATCACTAGTGCTTAACCTAGTGTGCATGTTCATCATACTAAATAATCCTGCGGCAATCAACACCAACGCCTGCCTTGCCTATGTACCAGGGTAGCTCAGAATGTTAAATATCACTTCAGGAAAATGGTATTTACATGCATGCTGACAGTTCATTTTCAGGTAGGAGCTTCTCCGATGATTTGTACACAGCAGTGTCATTCTCCAGTCTTCCCACTGTGAAATTTTAGACAGCTTGTCTGCTGAGCCCTTGCCAGATCTGTTAATATTTATGCATTCCATACACATTCCAGTCAGAGCATGTTGCAGATCTCTCTGACTTAGAAGCTATTAAGATTCATGACCCCTTTAGCTATTTAATCTATGGTCCCGAAGCCTTTACAATCAGCTTACACTTGAAGAAAAGAGGACAAATCATTACTGTTTAAATATTGTCCTGCACAGTGTCCATTTGTAGTCCATCAAAGAGTAGTTAAGAGCTTCAATGCATTCATTTATCTCAGAGACACAGATTATTATAGGAGCCATTCTTCCCTTGGAAGAAGAGAGAATAGGAATATTATTTACTCAGTTGCATTTAATTTTGGATTAAAGACCTTTTTTTTTTAGCCGTGGATGCTTCTCTGCATAATAAACAAAATCTAATTAATTTTTTTTGTTCTCATATCTCAACATGGATTTGGATACATTGCACAAGGACACATTGACAAGGATATCCATGTAGAAAAAGCACAATCTGTCTCCTGAAATGTAATGGTGACTCCACCTGAAGATAGAGTCAGCATTCTCCCCTTCCTAAGGTTTATATGCATCTTCTTAGAATACTGCCGTGTTCCATCACAGACTTCTTAGGGATCCATGACAAATCTCAAAGTTAGTTTTTTATGAAATATAAGTCAGGTTTTTTTCTGTAACAGATAGTGTGAGAGTGACTTCAGATGTCCACAGCTCTCAGTGAGTGCAATGAATACATAGGAATTCGATATCTCTAAAGATTTAAGTCTGAAGTCTGTAAAGGAACATATCTTTGTAGCAGAAAGCAAAGACATAAGAAATTAATTAAAATAAGTGTTAGAAGTCTTAGGGTACTCAGATTTTAAAACAGAATTTATAACTATGATCTTATGGGCCCACTGAGAGCTTCAATTCTGTGACCTTAGGACTGGAATTCCTTTCACCTTGGAATGTAAATGAGTATCATCATACAACCAGTATCAGTGCAGTGAATTTTCCCCTGGACCCTCCCCGGGCAGATGGAGCTCGTTAGCCCTGTAAGGCAATCCATCTACGTCCTGAGGACCTCACTGCCACCGTCCAAGCGTGCTTGGCCCCGGCAGATGAACCTCAGGATTAAAGGGTGGGCTCAGTTCCGCGCACACTGTGTCTCACCTAAAAAAATCCCATGCGCAGGCTGGAAGGTGCAAAGACCTTCCCCGGTTCTTCGTTCGCGAAGAGACTGGCCATTATACAACCAGTATCACCATCAGAATGCTACTATTTTGTGCTGCTCTCTTGGAAATAGAAAGAGAGTAACATACAAGTGTTATATAAGTTTTATATTTTAAAAAACCTAATCACCTGTTTTAAAAAATTTTAAGGGAAGATTGGAGGAGAATTTTGTCTGAAAAATGTAAAGGAAACTCTAATAGTTGTACTGGTATTCTTGTACAGAAAAAAAACCAAACTATGATTTCTTTTAAAGCTGCTCTCAATAAGCTTTCTGTTTTGTCTTGAATTTGTTTGTTTGGTTGTTTGGTTGTTTGTTTTTTTTTTTATTTAACAGAAGTACATTATGTAATTCTTTCACTAAATCCAGAAATTTGCTAATGGAAAGGGACGTTTCCACATCTTGCCTACAGTCTAAAGGTCTGAAAAATACAATGATTGAAATTTTGAAATTACATTAAAGTCTGTGGTTAGACATTCTCTTCCTGGGGAACCTGAGTACATACACTATGAAAATTTGTGGAATGCTGAAACATTGGCTTCAACAGGACAAAGATATACAGTGTTTACAGCTAAACAGTCCATCACCTATATTTTGTACTCTTTCTTTGGTACTTTCTTATTTCTCGAAACATCCAAGTAAAAATGAGATCTTTCTTTTAAATTATTTGCTCTCAGTCACTGCCTTCTTACAGGAAGTCGTGAAGTTTCTGTCTGCAATTTTATTGTTTTCTGTGTGATGAAAATGGTGTGTTTGGCAACGGTTTAAGTCATAGTTTATCTAAAAGTTCAATTTATAAGCAATCTGTAAAAACTTTAGACTTGCCAATGTGTTTTCAAAGTATACATTAGGCAACCGTTGGCCTGTTGGTGTGAGACAGGCTAATTTTTTTGTGCAGAGCTAGCACAAAAGCTCCTCTGACTTTAGAGCACAAGCCTCTTCAATATTCTTACATCTCCCATCACTCTTCAGACAAAGACTCCAGTTACTAAAGTGTGACTAAATTATGACTTGAAGGGATGACAAAATTGCAAATCTACTATCAGCAGTGAGAAGTTCCATTTCAGAGTGGAGCTGTCCTGAAAACAGAATATCCATTTTGCTGGAAATTTTAAAATTGTGAATTTACTTTCCTCTGTCTTCAGAATGGAAAGCTGAAAGCATGCAGTTTTTATCAGATGTCATAGGCTAAAAAATTATTTGTGGAAGAAAAAAAAATGAGTTACGAATTTTGGCCTGGGATTCTGGCTTCTAAGAAAAAATCTGGCATGTTTGAATTTCCTAATATTGAGAGGAAAATGATTTCATCTGAAAACTTCACATAAGTAAAGTTGACACAATACACCCCGTGATAAAGAGAGGACAAGAAGAGAAAACTGACAATATACTTAAGCTTTCCTAAATTCAGGAGCAAGTGTGTACATTCACACAGTGATGTTGGAAGAAAACTAGGGAACAATTTTAAAAGGAGGTTGCTGTGGGTGCCAGAACAGCCCTTGTGGTGACCAGAATTTACCTCTGATTGATCTACTGGAGTAGATTGTAAAGGAGACAATTTTATGCCAGTGTGAGAACAATAAGAAAAGAAACGTCATTTTGTCAAACTCTTACTAAGTATTCAAGAAACTATAAAGTCTTTGAAAATTAAAATTAAGTGTCTGAAGAGGATTATGCTCTTCAGTGATTGGGTAAGAGACGATTTAGGCTCTAAGACTGGACTGGAAACCAGCGGTACCTAGCTCTTTCCAGACACCCACTGTTTTCCTGGTAGAATGATCCCTCTACACCAAACTTGAGCCTTCTTTCAACAGGCTTGTCTTAGCTGATGACTTTTCAGAAGTGGTCCTTTAAAATTTCAGGAACCTGTGGACCTCAATTTTGAGAGCACTGACTGTCCTTCAGGAACTGGTATGCTCAAACGTTTCTAACTTTAATTTCTTTTCTGAGCACAGCAGTCCACCTCTTTGGACAACAGCAAAGAGATCTTATGGCAAAGAATAGTTAGCACAGCCACATCTTGAGAACTGACTGCAGACCTGACAAGCCATCTGCTGCATTTACACTATAGTAACATGAGGAGTTTTAACGTTTTTGTTAATGAAGTATAGTGAGTAAAGGAAAATAAATCATTACCAGATTGGATATTCTGATTAGCAGTTTTAATGAGTAACAACCAGCATTTTTTGATGTCCTTTGGACAGATGTCAAACAAATATAAGTTTCCTCTCTATAACAGATGGATTTGATGCTTTTACCAACAGTGAGTATTGCACATTCCTGGCAAGGTGAAAAATTCTTCCATCCAGGACTGGGCTGACACCTCTGTGCTTCCAAGCCATTGTGCAATGGGCAGTTGGCAGCCTCCCACCTTCCTATGAAGACATGCTACTATCAGGAACTAATTTATAGTGCAAAATGGGGGAACATAGCAGAAATTCCTCCAGATATCCAAAGGGCACAAAATAAGAATTTGATCACTGGAAGACTGGAAGCTGACTCTCACCTTTATACTTCCCCACAGCGCAGTGTATGATTCACACAAAGCAAAGCTCAGCTGCAGCTGTGCACAGTGTCCAAAATGCACAAAACCACTCACTGAAGAGATCTGTAAGAACCTGATTCTTGCTGTCTCCTTAAAATGTTAATTCCACAGAACCTTCTTTCATTTTCTTTACTGCCTTCTATACCACTGGCAACATTTGACCTGCCTTCCATTGCTACCAAATATTTTCTTTGTTAACAAACCTGAATTGTGCTTTTCAAGGAGGTTTTGCAGTACATATTTAACTATTTTGATTGCACGACATAGCAGGTCATCAATGTAATTATGTAAAGCTGCTGTAAATGTTGCCAAAAATTAGCATGTTTCATTTTAAGGTCCAAATAAGCTCCAAATATATTCTGAAGTGCTACAGAGGAAGGAAAAGGAGTGAAAATAATATATGCGCAGAGTGCTATTCTGTTGTCTTTGAAAAACTCTTATTTCATGGTAATTCACATGGTAATTGAGATAGGAAAGGCTTGTAAGGATATGCAGCTAATATTCAACAAGTGGTAATAAGATGAATTTACATTACTGCAGCACAAACTGTGCAAATGCAATTCTCTGGGCGTCTCAAGGACATATTCACTCTGTGAGACAAACATCTAAATATAGGCAACCAAAATGTGCCAACAGAGAGGTATTTTTTCTGCTAGACATCTTAAAGACAATTTACATTTGGAACAGATACATTTACTTTTAAAACTACCCCATATGCTTACTTTGTCTTTTAAGGCCCCTAAGCAGAAAACACTATATATGATAAACCATCTGGAGATATGTTATTAGAAAATCATTACTGTAAGCTGTCCCTGATCCAGTTCACAGGTGTATAACTCAGTTAATTTCAGTAACATTTTAAACAGTGGCGGGTTTGATACTTAACTTGCTCTTCATAGTAGAAACATTTGTCTTGAGAACAGGAGTATGGTGTTGCCATTTCCCTTAAGTCATATTCATTTGGAAATTTGAATATTTGCACAATACAGAAGTAATTAATCCTTAAAGTTTATCAGTCCAAAAGTTTGTATTTCCTAGCATATACCTTTATGTGAGCAAATTACTGAAGATGCTGGGTTTGTAATTACACAGGCAAAAGATATATTTAAATTATCTAACATGATTTGTGATATACCATGTATAGAGAAAAAAAATGCTAAGCTTTGGACTTTGATTTTTTTTTTCTGGAAGAATTTATTGAAATAACATGCAAAGCAAATAAAGCCCAGTTAGACTCTCCTGAAGAGCTTTTTTTCAAGCCTTTACATCAACAAAAGGAAATTCAGATGGGTTGGAATAGGCAAAAATTACTTCATTCCTAATCTTCTCTGGGAAAGAGATAGTTAAAGTATTTTGAGTTATTTTACTTTTAAAGATGAGTTAAGCCTCAATTCTGCTTAAAAATACTTGAATACAAGAGGAGAGGTTGGTGGCAAGGATTCAACTGGCACAGATCAGACCATTTCCAGTTAAATGCTAATGTCTCTCCTCCTTCAGTGTTTCCAAACATGCCTCTGAAAGAGAAAAGAAGTATGTTTCAGGTTTTGCTCCTGTCAATTTCTCTGAGGATCTTCAGGAGAGGATTAAGTCCTGCACCTAACACAAGGGACACAGTCAATTGTTTCAGGAGAGACTTTTAATGAGAAGTTCCAAATATGAAAAAATGCACTTCTTGTTTTTTTTCAGCAATGATTGCCTGTTGTTATAGAGTGAAAAGAAATAATATAGGAGAAACCTAACCTGATATGTAGATATTTGAAGAATGGGGAGACAAATGTGGTATTTTGATATATTGCTGTTATTCAGGAGCAGAATCCTTGGTGTCATGTATGGGTTTTAGATGGAAAAGTAATAAAGAAAAAAGAATTAGGTACTCAAAATTTCTCTCTAGAGAATCTCCTTTGTCTATTGACTTTTTAGGACAGATGTGAAATAAGCTATATGATTTAGGCACCCAAGCTATAGAACAATAAAAATGTCACTCTACAATCACTCTGCTGGTAGGTACAAATAAACATAAGCTGATGCATAGGCATGGTAAGCACTGGGGCACAATTAATATCAAGTCCAGCAAATAAGACAGATGAAATATAAAATAAATTGTTCAAGGAAGCTAGTGGGGATGTTCCTCCTGCTCTCTTGTGCGGTCACTGTAGACTGCACTATTCTCCTGGAGTACCTCTCCTATGAAGACTGGCTGGGAAAGTTGGGGCTGCTCAACCTGAAGAAGGGAATGCTCTGGAGAGACCCTACAGCAGCTTTCAAGTACCTAAAGGGGGCCAACAAGTGAGCTGGAGAAGGACATTTTTAAGGGGAATGTAGTGATAGGACAAGTAGTAAGTACTTTAAACTGAAAGGGAATATGTTTAGATGAGATATTAGGAAGAAACGTTTTACTGTGAGGGTGGTGAGGCACAGGAACAGGTTGCCCAGAGAAGCTATGGATGCCCCATTTCTGGTCAAGTACAGGCCTGATGGGGCTTTGAGCAATCTGGTGTAGTAGAAAGTGCTCCTACCCGTGGAAGGGGAGTTGGAACTAGATGATCTTTGAGATCCCTTCCAGCACAAAACATTCCATGATTAGGCTGAATGTTAGTCATCTAAAATTTGTCCTGATGATCACTTGTGGGTAAATACCTATTTGTGCCATCAACAAAATTCTGGTGCTTATGTAGTGCAGAAGATATACTGCTGAAATATTAAGTAGCTACTTTAAATCAGATTATGATCTTCCTGAAATTTAGAATTAGATGTTAATTGTCTCCTATTCTCCCCTCACCCTTTACCTTTAGGTTTTCTTCTTTGCCTGCATGATAGGGCTCTTTAATTTATAAATATATATGTGTGTGTGCACTTGTGTGTATGTGTGTATTATAAAGCACTTATTAGGATATATATTGATTGATCAGTTATTTTACCAATGTACTATATTTTCAGGTATAAATATGTTTATTACACAAAAAGAATGAAATTAATCAAGCAGTTTTGACATCTCAGATGTTTATCAGCCACCCAGAGTGTTGACTCTTCTTCCCTTCCCCCTTTGTCCCTCTTATCTACAGAAACATGAGCCTTGAGGAGCAGAAAACCCAGCTCTGTACTTTCATGGTACCAGTTCATCTCCCAGGTTGCCCAGCTGAGAAAGTGTTTTGCCCATGGGTGCTAGCTCCACCTCTGGGATTGTCTGTTCCTCTCCTATGCTACACAATATGACAGAAATCGAAGTCTGCATGATCCCAGTTTAAAATTTCATGTAGATTCTTAATTAATTCAATTTACTTCATGAATAAGGTAACTAGAGATAAAGCAAAATAAAGGTGACCTACCTGTGCAGCAGGGACTGAATTACCCATAAATATGTCCATCTGTATATCTCAAAATGTGAGTTATCCAGATAAGTCATTTAAAATAATCTGATATCCATGTTAATGATTATGACTTAATTAGGGTGTCTTACTCCTTCCAGCCACATTTATGAGTCCTTTTTTGTGTGGTCCCAGAGAACATTATTAATACACATCAAAGGACATAGTTTAGCCATGAATATTAATGATCCATGCAAGTAAAGTTATGTGTGAAATTCTATGAAGCAGTAGGTTTCACTCATTAATTCCACTTAGTGCACCATTATAGTTATATTGTCATTAGTTAACAAATACCACATTTTTATGGAAGTATTGCTCTTCCTTACTCAGGATAGCAATTTTTTATACTTAAATATCACTCTAAGTTGTGTAATGTAGCAATTATGTACTATATATTAAAAAAAAAACAAACAGTATATTTGAAAGAAAGTTTTTTATAGCATTTATAAGTTGCAGTTCAACATAGTAAGAAAGAAGCTATCATTTTCAGCAGCAGTAAGATGAAATTCAGTGAATCTCTTCATCCTAATTGGTGAAACATTAATCAAGTATTTAATAAGAAATTTTCATTAACTATATGTGTTTTACCCAATTTCTAACACCATATTTTTAAGATACTTAAAAATTGGGAAATTGCTGTCTCACAGATGCTCTGGTTTGGTTGTCAGAGCAGCTTACCCTTTTTGTTTACAATCAAAAATCAAACCAAAACTGAATGTTTTCTAGATCCTTTCAGTGTGACACTCACCTTAGTATCAGTGGATCTATTCAAATGAATAAACATACACATTGAATGTCATTTTGGACACCCCGGAGATATCACACCTATCCTACAGGTTCCCATGCAAGAAGGGAGCCCATGTTTCACAGGTTCATTTTGCCATCTGTTCTCAGCTCAGTCTATTTTGGATGTTGCTTAGGTTCACAAACTGCTTTCTAGCCATCAAAAAGCTAGTAAGTTAGTTGTCCAGACTTCCTGTGTGATTAAATGAAAGTCATGAGTACTTCCAGGTGACAATTTGTCTTTTCCTAAAAGGGAAGGCTAAGATAAGATAGATGTCCATCAGTTACCTTTAACTGTAGAGAAGGCATTCAGGATGAGATTCAGGCACCTTAATATTTGTAATCAAAATATGGTAATAATAATATTGTCTTCATTAGGGTTAGTTATTTCAACTCCAGCATACTTAGAGGTGCCACAGGGCAAAATATTTTGCCTGGATGTGGAAGCTTAGTGCCATGTAAGACACTTGAGAATTTTCGAGACAGCCTTGTGCATGGACCTAGCAGAGACACATGCACCTGTGAAATGGCAGTTGGAGGCCAGGTCTCATGTCCCAGGGTTTCCTCAATGGCCCTTGCTAGTCACAGATGTGGTTGACTATGGTTGTGTATCTGAACTATTGACATTACAGAGAGTGGAGTCAAGAGAGCTTTTCCCATGATCAACTGTGAGTATCATGTCTCAAATGGTGCCAAATGCTTAAGTTTAGAAAACTCAGTTGCATTTTTCATTTCCACTTTTTGATGAGATGAGTTATTCTGAGAGGGTTGCTTACTGTATTAATTATGACTGGGCTCCAGAGACTGTCATGGGAGCTGAGACACCTTATAAAAAGTATATAAAACTGTACTGCATACACCTATATTTAGATACATCGTCATATCTCTAAAAGACACTGAGAGGAAAAGTGAACTGAATTCCACATGCTAGTGACTAAAATCTAATTTTGAGTGTTTTTAAATCATATGTTAGTTCTATCTCACTCCAGTCTCTCTATCAAAATTCATTCTGAAACAAAAAATTTTATGTGTGTCTGTGGCTATGCACGATGTCAGCAACTCCACAAATCATTGAAAAGACAAAGTGGTATGGGCTTTCATTCATTTATGGACAATTTTAAAAAGTCATCAATGTTATCAAACATTGTTATCAAGCGAGCAAGTTCTGCTTGCTCTTGATGGATCTGACTAAAAATGAGTCCTGCATGTTTGAAAGTAACTCTTGCTTTAATCCAGGTAACACTGAGATGCTGTTCATTGATCTAAGGCACTGGTGTAGACAGCTAAGCTCTTGTAGGTTGTGCTATTCTTGAATTCATTAGTTTAGTGAGAAATCTCATAATTATTTTGAATCCTATTATGTTCTGATAGAGATAAGTAGAGTTGCAACTGAACGATTTAAATCCTGTTTATGCTCAAGTTTCCTGACAAATTCAAAGCACTTGAAATAGAGAAAGAAGTCATTACTAAAAGGTGAGTTTTTGCAGAAATCTTTAAATGGTAAAGGCTGTATCCTTCCTTTTGATGTAAATGTGAATCTTCCACTGAAGTCGACTGGAACAGCATTTGTACCTTCAGGATCTGGATTTATTCATAATCCTTTGAATTTTAAATTCTCATTCCATTACATCAAGTAAGAGAGAGGGGATTAGATGGCAGTATCTGAGAGTTTTAATTTTTTTATAGGATTTGTATATATAACAGAAAAGTAAAGGAAAAATTGAGAATGCATTACTCATGAAGAGCAGCATTTTAAAATATGTCTTTTACAAACCTTGATTTTTGCATCAAGAATCTTCTTACTGTCTTAATACTACTCTTTATCATTGACCAGTGGGTAGAAAAAAGATATTAGAATTTCCAACAAAGGGAAACACTTTGGATTGAAGATACACAGTGTTCACAAAACCTACATGCTCACATTTTTCTGTTAGCCATATGCAGAGAGGAGTCTGTCTGTTCTGAACTGTATGCTGCTTGAATTTTATTCATCACTTCTTTGATGAGCACTATGATTGTTATAATTTTTTACTTTTTATCTATGATAGCTGGTTTGAATATAGGCTTTTTATAATGTCAAGCATATGGGAGATGATAGCACACTACAGAACTTAGCAGAACGCTCTGCTAGATCATTTCCCCATAGAATTATTGGCAATCATTTCAATGTGCAGTTTCCTACTGACAATCAAGTAAAAATTTCATTACTAGTCAATTAATGTATTTTCCATTTATTTTAAAAGATTCAAACATGTTTAATAATGGACACTAGAATTCAAATTTTTTAGTTCCGTAATGTAAGGATAAGTGGATTAAAGGAATATAGGATTCATTAAGTTACCTGGTGGTGGACTATTTGTGTATCTGTATAAAAGAAATAACAGATAACAAGGAAAAGGAAAGATTAAGCACACAAACACTCAGGCAGTAATGAGAAGGTGGTATTGGAGACAGTAGCAAAGAGCAGAACTCTCTGGTTGATACCTTATGGATCACTAAAGGATTTTTTCAGGCATAACCTTGCTGAGGGTCAGACTGAAGTTTGTCACTGGAAATACAGGGCCAAGGTTATAACCATGAGTATTTGAGGATATCAGGAGCCATTTGTGAGGTTATGTAGACCTTGTTAAGACGTGTTTAAGGGAAGCACCAAAAGTGTGGAAAGGAAAAGATCAGGGCAGATCATGGAGGAGCAAACATGGGAGAATGAAGGAGAAGTGGAAATAAAAGGAGTAAGACAGATGTAAGTTGGCCAGCTCACTTGTCTGACTGAGTTCCGAGCCCTGAACCTGACTGCTACAGCTTGTCATATCCTGCTACTAAATCCTACCCTTGTTTTTTCTGTGTAACTCAGTCTCTTTTTTGTGTGATTCCTGCACAAGTGCCAGCAACTGGAGGAAAGGTCACATCACCAATAGGTCTAGGTGACAGCAACCAGAGGGACCAGCATGTAGAACACGGCTGGTTGCCAGCAACCAGAGATGTGGGTGTTTGCAATTCACTAACTTTGAGCTGGACTAGCTCACAAGTAGAAGACCTGTATCTGGAAAAACTCAAGGTATGAGTAAGTGGTAGGTGAGGAAGCCTGAGGTCTGGGCATAGACATTGGGCAGTCTGAGAGCCCATGCCAACATCTAAGGGATCTGTGATGGAGGGACTGCCCATGAGGTATCTCGGCACATACATATGGCGGCAGGAGAAGATCAAACTGGACTGGTGAGCAGCGGGACACCTCCATACAAGGAGAGGGGGCCCAAGGTTTGGGCCCCAAGGGTTTGGATTATGTTACACAGAATTGGAGACTGTGTTGATATTCAAGGCCATTGTCACTCTGGGTATGAATTTGGAGAGTGAATTGGAGAATTGTCTCGTGAATTCTCTCCTGAATTTGGATGGTATGTGGGGCTTATTTTCACTAGTAAACTCCAGTCTTGATCATCCAGAAGGGAGTTACAGGACATGGTTCTCTGCACCTCTATTTCCTGTGAGTTTTCATAGTGTTACATAGTGTTAGCATGTTGCTGAACATAACAGTCTGCGTTTGTGCAGAGTGTACACTAGTGTCTCTGAAATACTCACTGGCTGGACCTGTACATGGGCACAGCAGCAGCAGTTGCATCCCTGGAACTGGGATGGAGAGACCCTCAGGTGCTGAGACCATGCCTGGCTGGACTGCAGCAGCCAGGAGGAAGTACCCTTCATGTCCTGGGGACTGCTCCCTTCACGTCTTTAACACTCAGTATCTTCATCAGCTGTTTGTCAGTCCTGCCTTTCATATCCTATTCAAGTTCATTGCAACTGTCCTTTAAAAACATAAATTACTTTTACTGATACAAATGGAATTAAAAACCCTGATGCAAAACAAAGCTGACAGTTTTTTATTTTGAGGAGTTTATTTTTCATTGTAGAGTTTTGAGGCTCAGATGGAGGTCAGTCTTTTGTTATGTCATCTGATAGAAAAATGAAGAATGAAAAAAGTAAGCAAACTAAAACAATGATTTGACCTCTTTCCAACAGAAAAACTCTCTGAAAGGTGATAGTTACCATCTGTAGATATTTAGAAAATGTTAAAAATTAAGAAAAATGGATAATTCAATAGATTAATTTTAAAAACCCTAATATCTTCTTAAAAGCTGAGTAGAGATTTTTTGCTATAAAACAACATTCCTTTGAGGGGAAAAAAAAATCCAACCTGACTAAATCCCAAATAATAAAAGACAAACCTTTGCAAAACTTAATAGTTCTGATTTGCAGGTGTTGAAAGGAAGTTCTACTCATGGAAGTGTCAATTTATGCTTGAACTGATCTTTTGCTTTTCCTCTAAGCATCTGCTGCCAGCAGTCATCAAAGGTGGAATCCGACTCAGATGAATGTTTCTTTTGTTCTCACATTAAATAACTTACTTCTAGTCTTGCCACTCTTGAGTTAAATAGCTGTTGAGATTCTGTTAGAATTATGATATCAAGCTGTTTGGATTGAAACAAGAATGTAATGCCATTGGTACCTGGACAGTTTTTCTTTACCATACTGATTTTTAGAATGCTTTTTGAGCTATTCACATCATCTTACACAGCTTGCTCAAATCCAGGAAAAAAAATCCAGTGTAAGTTAGGAGGTGTTGTTGAGTTTTGTGTCAAAATTCATAGGGTCAAGCCCAGATGTAATAGTGCATTTAAATTCCTAGCACCTATTTAGTTCTCTAATTGCCCATTGAAACAGTTAGGAACCTAAATATGGCCTAGAACAATACATTATCAACGGAATTTGGGACTCAGTTCTGCGCTCTAATACAGACTTACCCTCAGTAAAGGCCAGAATACTTTCATGATGAAACTGTGGGTAATTTGGATGCTACCAGTTGTCTAGACAGTTTTGGAAATAATTAAAATTGATGGTCTTAAGCCTCCTGATGATCTTTGCAACAGGAGAACATCAGCTCACACAGTGCACTCAGTGGTGGCTCTCTATGCTTTTATCACAAAAGGTTCTTAATAAAAGCCAAGAAGCTGGCTTTATTAGTTACTTAATGTTATTATCAATGTGTCTCCCATTACTCGATTCGAATTCACTGAGTAGAAGTGCTTTTTCCTTTGCACCTCCCCAAGGGCATGGGATCAATCCCCAGTCTGGACCATTCACTTAAGGGTTGGACTTGTTAATCCTTATGGATCCTGTCCAATTCAGAATGTTCTGTGATTCTGTAAAAGCGGTGCCACTGAGTGTTCAAATTTCAAAATTGCTTGCAACTTTAATTCAGCCACCTTTACAAGACAAATTTTCTCCCTTTACTCTTTGCTCCATTTTTATCCAAGTCAAATTGCTACTGAACTTTGTGCTGGAGGATTGAGGACATAGTGTGAGAACTGTATGGGTGAAAAAAGGGCTGCAGCACAGCCTAGAGGACCCCTGCCAGCACTTCACAAGACTTGTCGTCAAGGAGAGTGGATCAAATTTAGCAAGATGAAAATCACAGGACAGACTCTGCTCTTTGACATAATGAGGAATGTACAGCAAATTTATTGCCTCTGATTAGGTTTACACCCTCTACTGCTTTCTGCTTCTCCTAGCCTTAAGACACTTTATGGAACAACCTTCAGGCACTCTCATGGATGCTCCTGCTATCACATCACTTCCACAGCTGTTGGGAAGCCAAAAAGAAGCCTTCTGGGTGTGTCTTTTCTACACACCTTGAAACAAACTACACTGAGCTTTGTCGAAAAATCAGTTCAGTGACTAGGAAAATGTCTGTGAGTATCAAATGCTACCAGATTTCCCAGCTAATATTTATTGCTGAAATAAGATTGTAACATGTAGTTTGATCCTTTGAAAACTTTCCTTTAAATACAATGCTTCTTTTCTCTACAAGATGTGGCGTGCACTGCTGTTATAATAATTTCTGCTGCATTTCCAACAGCTGAAATATATGCTACTGATTTTTCCCTCTCTTTAGTTAAGATGTCTCAATGGCTTATCTCCTTGGCTGTCTTTGCGACAGTTAGGTCAACTTCTAAACCAAATACAATCCAAGTCTTTCACAAAGAATTAGAAGGTAGCTTTGACTTTTGTATCTTGACTTGCTTATCAAGCTCTGATGATCAGTCTTCATGCATCCAGCTTGAAATTACATCTCTGGAAAAGGTGATATTGTTGCTCAGAAATTGATTACTTAGCTAGATAAATTTATGAACTTCCAGAAAAAGCATTAATCACCAAGACACATTAAAATCAGAAGACAATGGCAAAAGTTTATGTCTAAGTATAGGGAAGCCTTGGCTAAACAATTATTTCTCTTTCCATAAGGTGGAAGAGTATATATGAACGTCATTTCAGATAAGATCAATCACTATTCAGGAACTTATAGTTGTGCTGAGTAGGCTGTGTATTAGCATCACGAAAAGATTTCATTGCTACTCTGAGGATGCACTGTGTCTTCCTGCAATGAGATAAGTGATTTACCATCTATTCAAAACAAAAACATAACCTCCTTGGGCAAGACCAGACACAATAAATGGTTCTGTTTCCATTTGACTGAAAGGAGCAATGCCCACAGCAAGGCATATTTCTAACAGCATGTTAACAAGTAAACTGCAACAATTCTTGACAGTGTTTGGAAAACAGGCAGACAGGAAGTATATTTTGATTAAGAATTTCTGTAAATACTATGGGAGAATTTTAGTGAGTATTATTCTTCTTAGAGTAGGAAAGAGGCTACAGGATGCAGAACTAGTTATCAATTAATTAAAGAAGATTACAGCTGATCAAGTTACAGTTACCATCTATTTGATTTCAGTCTCTAAAGAATTATTTTTACAATAAAATTAGTGACAGATTATACGTAGTCTGGTCTTAAATCATCAGAAAAATTTTTTTACAGTAAAACTTATTAGCTCTTTTTCTTTTGATATTAAAAAAAAAAAAATTGCTGTACTATAAATGCATCCAAAAGTGACATTACACCTTTGTGATGTTTGGAATGGTTAGTGTTAGTGTTTTATAAGATGATTGTTTTGTGTTTGGTGTTGTTTTTTTTTCTTTCTCTTTTGTCAAAGGACAATTTGATGGGTTAGGCTTTATATATCCTCTTTTCTCTCTGAAAAGAAAGGGGAAACATAGCATTTAGTTGTGAAAGCAACTAAAATGAAAGTATTTTGTGGCAGATGGGATTTTTATGAGCTGTTTGTCACTATATACCAGTCTTGTTAAGGAGCAATCGTTTTCTGCTTCATTACACTAAGATAGCTCTGTTTAGGGTTCCACTCAGCTGTGAAATTACTTTAAATCTTCTATAAGGAATAGAGATGGGATTTAAAAAAAAAAAAAAAAAAGGAAAAAGGAAAAAAAAAAAAGACTGCTAACACAGTATAAGGAAGAGAAATAAAAATAAAAATAAAAAAACCCATGCACTGTTTTTTTGGAAGTAGAGAGGAATATAGAAATATTGTATTACATACTTACACTTAATCTACTGGTTTCAGATGAAAAGAGGCTCCAGAGTACTATTATTTTCTGCACCTAAAAAAAGTAATGTTCATGTTAGTCTACACAGAAAAACTAAAAAGACATTAAGAAAAAAAATATTGGTTTCTTTATGTTGCTTTGAAAAAATGGAAACAAAAGAATTAGATGAACAGAGATACCAGTATGAAAACAGTGGGCCGGATCCTCATCTGCTATCCATCAGTGGCCCAAGACAGGATTATGCTGTTCTTAAGCTTTTCTTGAGTGTAAGCTCTGAATCTTTAAACCTTTGCGTCTTTCCCTGAGCAATTACAGTTTAACACAGTCCCCTGGGAGCCCAGCAGAGTTCCTCTTCTAGGCATTCCTGCTCCAGGGCCCTGAGCATGCCCATGACATGATTTACATATTCAAGTCAATGATTGATCCAGACATCAGGCAAGGTTTTTATATGTTTACCTGACAAAATTTAAGCACGTAACTTTCACTGGGTTTACTCGTACAAATTCCCACATGGAACTCTATTCATATGCTTGGCATTCATGTCACCTTTTTCCCTAAGATGACAAAACTCTTTTTCTTGATTCATACATCTAGTCTTTATGAAGATAATGATATTTATTAAATCATATTTGATTCATTCATATATTTAATTTTGGAAAATATTGACTTTCAATAAAATATGTTAAATACTTCCTCAAATAAAACTTGGTTCTTCTGTCCTGAAATGACTTCTTACTAACTCCTGAAATCAATTTCAACAATGTTGCCAAATTTCCTAACCACCAAGAAACAGCTGGTACTGCTATATACCTGATATACCTTCCTGATTAGTCTGTGCACTTTTTCATTACTCCCAGTTGAACAAGGTCTCCTTCTGGCTGAGCAGCATTCCTGTTTTCATGAATGTTAAAAACACAGAGCTCTAGTACATCATTTAAAACATCACAGTATTGATCTCAGTGTCCATGTGATCAAACTTCTCCTGTCTTACATTTTAACCTAATTCTTTCATACATACTTTTGTTACTTTCTGTACAGATTTCACTGTGTTACCTTTTGAAACATCTCTTTGAGTTAATTTTCCCCTACAATTATGTTTCAGCCCCTTTTTTCCAGTCATTTCTCTTTCTGTCTTTTTTTAATGTCACATCAAATTTTTATTCTATGATGTGGACTCTGTATTATCTGCAATTAAAAAAATCTTTATTCTTAGTGTATCTCCTCATGATTTTGTGGACAAACCATCAGGAAAGAGGCTTGCCCCAAGTTTAAGCTGGGCTGCAGGAACATAGTCAACCTCTCCACAGCCATTGGTCAAAAACCACTTAGTGAGCAGACCTTCTGTGTCCTGACCTGCTCATACTGGTGTGGATTCAAAATTTTGGCATATGTTCATGTAGAAAAGGTTGATCTCTGACAGCCCCTCACTTTCTATAAATGTTTTGAAAGTTAATAAATCCAAGTATCTGACCCTAACCCCACATCCATAGTCCTTGGGTCTGCTGCTGGGAATGGTCTGTTCTTTCATCAGCAAATCCCTGCAGCTGGAAGCTTTCCCTTTACCTGCAAGACCATTGTCAAGCTCCCCCCTGCTGATTCTGCAGAGGCTGTTTGGAAAAACATGTTATCTGACTTCCCCATTCTTTTGACTGATGGGCAAGAAAGAAATGAATTTATACCTGCTGTAAGAATGGTACACATCATGGTGTCCTGGGAATGGTTGTACCTGGAGAAATCAATTAGTCTGCTTCATCACTGTCATTCACTTCTAACCTTCTACTTCAACTGAGGCAATCTTTCTCAATGTCGTATTTACCTTGGGACTCCCCAAAGGGAGAGAGAACTTCTAAACTTCTGGGTTCAGACATACTCCCCACTACTTCATCATATTCCACAGAGAACTTCCTTAATGTTGGAAAATCTCAACAGGACATCCGTATAGGAGGTAATCACACTAGACTGCTTTATAACAACACAAGCCTGTTATTTCTCTACCTTTTGGTGATATCTCTCTTGGGATGAGGTGAAACATGGCCAACACTAAGGCAGATTAAGCCTTTCTGAAAAAGAAGACTGTAGCTGATGAATATCAATGAGCAGGTTTCCCATTGTACTATCCCAAGTTTTATAAAGAACAGCTTTTATAAAATGTTTAGTCTTGACAAGAACATTTAAACAGGGGTGATTTGTGCTTGAGAAATTTCTATGTTGAAAACGTGGGTAGATATTGTCTTTATGCATATGCATTTACAGAAGTGGAAAACAGAAGTCACGTGAGTAGGAATTCATAAGTTCTGCTCTTTTGAGGGGGCTTGGCTTTTACATTTACTTATATATTCTTTTCAACAGTTCAAAATTTTTTTATCCCCTGATCATGTTTGCCATGAGGAACTGATTATTAGTACTTTAATTAGGTGTTAAATTTGCAATTTAAATTCACCTGACTTATGTGTGAGTCTTCATGAGTCAGGTGTATGTTCTATGAAATGTAGGAAGTCATATTTTTATCATTACTGAAGCTGTGTTCTTATTCCATGGCCTTAGCACGGCCTGAGAGTAGATCTCCACAGATTTCTTGCACAGCACACTAAGTATTGCTGCATTTGGGGAAGACTGGTCATGTCCAGATCACACCATGGGCAATATAGGGGTCTGTTTAGACTTGTGAGTGTTAATATTAACTGCCTTCTAATAGAAAGGCAGGCTCAGAGTATCTAATCACCAAGGAGGAAGTGTGGGGGTATTGAGAAATGCTCTCCAGTGTCTCTTCATCTCTTACTTGGAGTTTGCCTTGCAATGAGAGACTTTCCTACAGCTCTTCAGCCTCCAATGAACCTAGGAGAAGAGGTGAAAAAAACAATATGAAAATGCCTTCTCTGGTATTACTTCTGTATGCAGTGCATAGGATATTAGTGTTCCAGGCTTTGGTTCACTCTTAACTCTATATATATCTTTGAGTTATATGTATAACAACCATGAATGGCCAATGTACCAAGATAGTGGACAGCACTTGATCCCATAAATCATATTCTTATATGCAAATTCAGTTATTCAAATGTTCTTAAGACAAATGTGGTCATTCACAAAGACATGGACCAATTTAACCTAATTTTAGATCTGATTAATAATCAGATTGCAGATATGATTTTTAAAAAGATAACTGGGTTAAAATTTTATGTAATGTAACCTAACAGTTGGCAACCAAGAGAAAGAATAGAAAAAAAAAACATTCAAATAGGTGGTCTGCATTGTATTTTTTGCAATCTATTGTGGAAAACATAGTATTATTTAATTTAGATGACAATACAAGCTACCAAATATAGACAGATTTTTTTTGCTCTAAATTCCATGAATAGAATTTCACTTGTCAACAATCTTATAGCAAAAAAACCCACATATGGATTAGCAATGATAAAATAAACAGGCATTTAAGCTTTTTTTTTTTTTTTTCCATAAAATCCCATTCATTATACAACTGCATGGTGTGAGTGGAAATATCTATTTTTATCAGAGGTCCGTTTCTCTATTACAGAAATAAAGAAAAATAACATAGCATAGCAAAGCTCTGGAAAGAGGTTATGAGAATACCTTTTTATTTGCACAAAGTACAAAAATTCTTTCATGTCATATCATTCATCGTTAAGATACTGGTACACCAGACAAATGCTCTGGATTATTCTTACCCTTGGGGACTGTTTCTGTGTTGTTGGCATCTCTACAGAAAAACGCTTTGCTTGTTTGAACATCTTATGTATTCGGGGGTCACTGTTTCTTCTAGTCATATAGTTAGTTGTGCTTTACCATCTTGAACCAGCATAGGATTAATGCTTGCTATCACAGTTACACTTACATCTACTGTAATTTTCTCCCAATATGTGAGAAGGAAACCAAGCTACTGAGTATAGATTTTTCTGTCCAAGTGAACTAAAATTAGAAAAAAAAAAAAAAAAAAAAAAAAAAGTAGTACAAAAGAGAAGAAAATTTGATTTTTTTTTAACTGCGTCTTGAGCTATTGAAATCAAAATAGCTCCTAGCATAGACACATTTAACAGTCTGAAATAAGAGTCTTTACTGATAGAAAAAGACATAGCTCTGTTACAGCCAAAGGCAATTTTATCTCAGTTGAAGATCTATTTTACAGTACTTTTCTCAAATGATGTCCCTACCCTATTAAAATTACTGAAAAAAAATATCGAAATCTGTCCTTTGGCCACTGATTATGACCTAATGTGTAACATGTCAGTTAAAGCCATATTTCAAACTGAATGCACTTTAAAACAGTGAAAAGACTTGAGAATCCAATTAAGGAAACTTTAAATGACTAAATCCACAATTTGAAAATAAAGAAGCAGTTGGTTTGTTTGCCTACAGAGACTTTGCAGGCAGATTTTATTATGAAAAAGCTAAGTCCTCCAGGCCTAGTGACAGCTGAATCCTACAATATGCTGCATTTGGCAGTAACTCTTACAAGAGATGTATGTGTCTCCTTTTCCTGTTAAATATAAGTGTTACTTCTTCAGTATTACTGGTGCTGAGTATACAGGTTTCCATCATAAAGATGAAGAACTAGACAGTTACTCTCAGGTGGCTTTACTAAATAGGCTTTTATAAACTTGCTATACTTCAGAATGTCAGGCATTTCTTTATTTCAAAAAAACGTTGAAGAGTAAAACTCACAAGAAAGAAATTTAGAATTAGAGGAACCAAACAAACTTATGAGCAAATCTGTTTTCCTTACAACCCTTTATCATTTCACCTGGTTGGTTTTTTTTGTTGTTGTTGTGTTGTTTTGTTTTTGTTTTGGTTTTAGTTAAATGTTTGTTTTTTTTTTTTTTTTAATGCTTCAAACTTCTCAAACCTTTCTGTGGGTTTTAGTGGGAATAAGAGTTTGGTCGTTTTTTTTTTCCTTCAAACTGATGGATTTTTGACTTGCTTTTTCATGGCTGTAGATTTTTGTGGTTAAAAATCAAAATCCTTCCTTTAAATACCCTAGGTCTTTTATTGCCCCTATTCAGACAGTTTCTTAGGGCTAGAAGGGTTATCTTTTTCTTCTACAAGAAGAGCAGCAGCAATTATGTATGACCCACAGAGAGACTAAAGGAAAATGTTAGAAATTAGCAATTTCTGGAAAGGCATCTGCGTTTCCAGCTATGAGTTTTTACTACATATTAGAAGATAATTACACAAGGAGTTTATTAATTACCTACCAGAAGACCTTGAACATTAACTGGCTGCTGTCAGCAGATACAGGTGTTCACACTGAGAATCACACTAAATCTTCAGTGAAGATTTTGCCTAAGTCCCAACTCTTAAATGTGGGATCAGGGTCCACTCTGTTAAATGACATACAAATGTTGCTCAGATAGGAGTTCTAAAGGAATATTTGGGTGCCTAAAGGCTTTTGAAGCCGAAAGGACTTCTGAATACAGATGTCCTCTGAATTGCAATTCTATAATCTCTTCTTTAGTGAACATAAACAGGTTTTATTTGTCTGAAACTTTCCTATATTCTTTTTGTAGTTGCTCACCATTAGCCCAGCCAAGCTACCAGGTGTCTCAGCTTCAGAGAGTTACATAAATGAAGTATGGTAGTGAGTAAAGCCTATGAAGAACTTGGTCTAGTAGAGATGCACTGAGCTACAGTTCATCACAAATAGTATCCTTGGCAGGGGCCCTGAAGCTTGGGGAAAAGGCAAGCACCTATTCAGACTCATTTTTCTCAAATACAGGACTCCAGTTATCCCAGTGCCCTGGTATATTCTACCTCTCCTCCAACAACCTCCCTTGGTGGTCATGATTACCTCAAACTCCACGTAATCCCTACCTTGTGCATATCTTGTACACAATAGCACAGTGTCACCTCACTCTAAGAAAACATGTAGACATGGCTCTTGGGAACATGGTTTAGTCGTGGACTTGTCTGAGTTAGGCTTGGTGATCTTAATGGTTTTTCTTAATAACTTTATTGATGATCTGGATAAGGGGATCGAGTCTACCATTAGCAAATTTCCAGATGACACCAAGATGGGGGATGTGTTGATAAACCAACAACATGCTCAGGCAACATCTGCCCTAAAGGGTATAGAGAAAAGAAAGATGAGACAACACACAAACTATTTATCAGCAAAATGTAAACATAAATGCACAAAGAGGTATTTATTTAAGGAGGTAGCAATCTTGTGTTGTAGGAGATAGCTGGGCAAACAAGTAGGACTTCCCCAAATTTTTTGAGAAAGCATAAATAGTTATCAAAACCGGATTTGAAGTAAGCAAATTCATTATTTGTCTATACAATGAAAGCTCCACTGAGAGTAAACTGCTTGGAACACTAGTGAACAGCCCATGAAGATGTTTCTGTGAGGTAAAATGGGTGAAATACCTAGCATTTATTGTAGGATACTGCAAACCTGTTGTCTCCACAGTCTCTGCGGGCCTTATGGTTTACTGTTCTGCTCTGGCTGGACTTTCTCTCATGGATATGGGCAACATCAGAGACGCTCATGGTAGGTTACTATTCTCAGTCACAAGCCAGAGCTGCTGCTTTCCTCTGCACACCAGATAAATAAGCTGAGACTCCAATATACATAGGGGACAATAAAAGATTTTTGAGCATGGGTAGTAAAGGGATTTGCACTAAGATAATTGACTCTTCTTCAAGCATAAGCTGTAAGTGCTGGGGATTAGTCTTAAAGAACATTCTGTTTTGTTGGTTTTTTTTCTTTTTGCTAAGTCTCCTGTTGTCAATGTGTTTCTTATTTAATTAATACCACAGACAGTAAATCATTGCCTTGTTTCCAAATTGTGAGAGCATTAGCCGCTTTCAGAGTAAGAGCTGTTGCACTGTGAAAAGAAATCCAAACAAATGTACACTTCAAAATGATTATTTTACCCTAGAGACTTAATTTATACAAACAGATTACTGGAATACAATAAAATTCCCATCAAAACATAAGTCATCAATTTTCTGTTGAGTGAGGCATAACTTAAATTATGAGGATTTAATTATAGTAATGATTATATAGTTGGCATTGGAAGGTGATTCATGTTCTGCGCTTCATATTTTTTTTGCTTCCTTTTCTGTATTTCTCATTAGATTCACTTTATATATTCCCCAAAAATCTTTTCTTATAAGAGTAACTGAGTCACTCTATAACTGTGACTTTGTTTTCCCAGAAGCTGGTTGAATTTTGAAGGTAACAAAATAAAACATTTCCAAAATATAGAGCATGGCTCTGGTTAGTGCAGTAGCTCACACTTGGCACTTAATATCTCTGCAGGGATTGCTCCATTATGGTTTAGCATGCAAGAGTACCATTTTGAAAACACTTCCTACCTAAGACTTCCCTGCCACAGGAGCATGCTGCCTCCAACTTCCATATTCCCTCTAGACATTTCCTATCTGGAGAACGATCAGCAACTATGCTGTCGTTTCTCAGTACATATATTGCATTTTAATGCGTTATCCCTCTTCCTGTTGCTTAGCACCCTTATTCCTCTACATCTGGCTTTTCCCACTCTGCCTGGTGGGAGTGCTGAGCTGCCAGCTCCCTGTCCTGCCTAATTACGCACCCTGTGGAAGTCTCATAGCCTGTGGCCTTGGCCTCAAATCATTGGTACAGAGGAGAGGTGAAGGAGTTGAGTCATCAGTCACAGCTCAGCTGCCAAGTGAATGATCTGGCAATACCCTCAGTATGTGGCAATATGCAGCTGGAAAGGGAAGAGCTGTAAGTCAAAACCCGGAGTCAGTCCACTGTGTTTGCTGACATGGGATCACTAGTGATGATTCAGAGCAGAAGGAGCTTCAGGAGGTCTCTTATGCAGCCCCCTGCTCCAAGCAGGGTGAGCTCTGAGCTCAGATCAGAGCTTCTGTTCCCTCAGAAGCTTCAGCTTTGCTGCCAGCATAGCTGTCTGGGCCTGGCATTCCCTCACCTTTAGGAACATAAATACTTAGTCCTGTGCTCCCACAGAGAGCAAGGCAAAGAAAAAAGCTTAATTCTGATTTTGCATCTAAATTATTTCATAATTTTTCCACCTTGAAGTGTTTTATCGTGTGTCCTAGAAAACATACGTGTCTTTGTAACATTTAACTTTCAACAGATCTTTACTAACTTTACTATTTTTGATAGCCTTTACTTCCAAAATCCAAATACTTTTAGCATGCTATGTTCTTAGGAGAATAAACGTGGGTTCTAAACTCCTATGCTGGGTTTATCATACATGCCATATAAAAAATGAAGTTAGAAGGACAATTTTTAAAAGATGTCTTCTGTATAGGCAAAGTTGTCAAATTGATGTATGCAGTATTCCAGTTTTACCACATAAATTTAAATTGGTATTTATATATTGAAAATCATATGAAAACTCTTCCAATCGTTTCTGTACATGAGGCTCAAAATTTTTTCTATGAACTTCAGATTTTTTAGTTCTTGAGATATTTTCTAAAATCTCTTCTGAATAATAAAAGTCAAAGTTCCTGGAAGAATCCTGACTTCCTTTTTGCTCCTTCAGAAATCTGATTCTAGGTCCATGGCCAGAGGAGATGTGGAGTTTAAGCCAAGGAGGAATTTTTCAGTACAACTGCTCCAGACAGGTTCTGAAATGTGCTTTTCCTACCTACTTTGGAGCATGGATCTCACTCCAGCTCTCCTTCAAGCAACACGAAAGTATTATTGATGCAGTTGCTAATCATTCTGACAGGGTCTCTTATTTATTTTGCTGAAAATATTTCAATTTATTGTAATATTGGTGTAAGCGGAAGAGAAAAAATAAAAGCCAGTTTCTATATGGAGGGCAAAAATCCATTTAATGACCAGAACTCATGCATAGTTATTTTGAAAATTTGATAGTTGAAATTTATTATATTAAATAAATGGGTGAAATTCCCTTAATACACTCCAAAGAAAAGTCTGAAAAAGAACTGTTTACTTTTTGATAGAGTTCTAAGAGCATTTTATCCTGATCGTCTGTGGAAATCTACTGAGTTTGCCCCCTTCATTCCTTTGTATATGTATGGGAATTGACCTAACTTAAAAATTTCTCCAAGCTGGCAGTTGATTGGAGAAAGAGTAGCCTAAGTAAACATTGCAAGGAAATCATAGCATCATAGAATCATAAAATTAACTGTGTTGGAAGAGATCTCCCAGATCATCAAGTCCAACTCTTGATCCAACCCCACTGTGATTACTTGATCATGGCACTCAGTGCCACATCCAGCTTCATCTTAAAAACCTCCAGGGATGGTGAATCTACCACCTCTCTGGGCAGGCCATTCCAATGCCTGATCACTCTCGCTGCAAAGAACTTCTTTCTAATATCCAACCTAAACCTCCCCTGGCAGAGCTTAAGCCCGTGCCCTCTTGTCCTACTGCTGATTGCCTGGGAGAAGAGACCAACCCCCACCTGGCTACAACTTCCTTTCAGGTAGTTGAAGAGAGTGATGAGGTCTCCCTTGAGACTCCTCTTCTCCAGACTAAACAACCCCAGCTCCCTCAGCCTCTCCTCATAGGACTTGTGCTCAAGTCCCTTCACCAGCCTCGTTGCTCTTCTCTGGA